>NC_134847.1:10765982-11081276 GCF_965363235.1 Mytilus galloprovincialis | reverse complement strand
GGCTACCATGCATTGGACGGTTATAAACATTGTACGCAAGTCACGTTGTTTTAATAATAATAAACAATTATATTTAAAAAGTATACAAATTTTCTTGACAGGTTACACTTACCCCTTCTCCCTTTGGTCGTACCATTCACAGCCCTTTTTAAGAGAAACACAGACCGTTTCAGTTCTAAAATTTCTTTCACCATCAATTCCTCCTTGGTCATAGTTTCACCGGTCAACAGAAACATTTCGGTCTCCAAAAAATGAATAGCTTCTGAAAGTTCACTATTACTTTTTCCATCATCGGCATTCTGTGGGTTGGCTCCATGTAGCTCTCGGGTGTTTACGATTTTAGCATTGGTGTCTGAGCGCAATGCTCTAAAAAGCTCCCTTATAGTTATTTTGTCACAAATCCCAGAACAAATGAAGGAAATGACACAAATGCTGAATAGTAAATGACGTTTCATTATCATCCTTGGCTTTATTTTGGAATCAAATCTCTTATCAGTCACCAACTTGACTTAACCTTAAACGAAGATATGTAGGTGCTATGTTGATAATAAATAGGTCCTGTAATACGTATTCGCCGATATCTGTGACCTTAATACTTTTACAAATCTTAATCGATGCTAAAAAAGTGAAAATAAAAGCAGTCTAAATGCACCATTGAAAGTTTGTCGTATCATTAACGAAACCAAGAACGTTATATGGCCTATAATTGCTTATATCAACTTACTTGAACTCTGCAAAACGGATTATTGAACATGTCTAATCGCCAATTACACCATATCTACTTAATCTTCATATTTATTCGGTCGATTGTTAGACTAGAGAAAATTAATAATGTATTAGTTGAAACAAACTAAATTGACCCCCCTCCCCGAAGTAAAATAACCAAAACAACTCAAAAACAAAAACAAAAACAAACAAAAATAAAACAAAAACAAAAACAAATTATATATAACCAAAACGTTTCTGACATAAAAAAAAAAATGACGATATTTGTTGAGTTTTTTATTAATTTTTTTTTAGGCAGAATGGGATACTTTGCAAAAAAAAGGGCAGCCTCGATGACAATTTACGGAAATGTAAGTCAAGATATTATTAAACTAATTAAAGAAAAGCAGGACCAAATGAGTGAAAAAGAAAGGGCAGGACAGAGAATACAACTAAAATATATATGTATAGGACACAATTTGTCATCCTATAGCCCCCCTTCTCCCCCACCCCCGATAAAAATCAAATTGTAGAGAAGTTCTCGTTAATATGTTGAATTTTTGGAAATATTGAGGATTTTTTTTTATCGCAGGGATCGAGTAAGTACCCATACATTATTATATTACCTGAGCTGTACCAGAGATACATTTATACGTAGTTCCTACATGACATATGTCTCTGGCTATATTTTGACAGAAAAAGGTTATGTGTGCAAATTTTCATGAAAACGTAAATAGTGCAATTTTTTAATTTGATAAATATATGTAGCAAAAATGATGTTTTTTTTTTTCAAAGTTACATTCATTAACCGTTTTTTTTTTTTATAAATATGAGTTATTTCTGAATAAAAAATGTAGACATTTTTAGGATACTTATAAAAACAGAAATTACAAATTATTTAACAAAAAACAATTTGTGTTTATCTTTTAAAACAATAAAGTTATGTTTTTCTTTCGAAAGGGAAAATACGGCCACAAATCCGATTTATGAGCAAATATACAAAATTTCTACCTCATTTTACTCACATGAAGGTATATATATTTTATTACATATTTGATTTAATCAGGTAAAAAATAGTCTATATGGAAATTTTTATAAAAATGTAAATATGGGATCAAAACTGTTATATGTATCATATGCCTGTGATGAGTTTATTTAACACCACTGAAGCGAAAAGTGAGGGCCCTCATGGGGTTTTTGATTATGTGATTACTTGGCCGTTTTTTTAATGATTATTTGATTATTAAGCCAAATATTTCATGATTATTTGATTACCTAGGACTGTATTTTTAGTTTATGATTATTTGATTACTAAAGATAAGCAAATATTTAATGATTATGTGATTATATTGGCAAACAAATGGTGATTATGTGATTACTAGGACCCCCCCATGAGGGGCCTCAAAAGTTAAAATATTTTTTAATGATATTTATTTGGCGTTTAGAAATTATATCATTAGACGTTTGAGAGGGGTAACACAGTAAGTATCATATAGAAAATACAGTATGATGTGAACTAATAAACGGGATTATTTACTTCGATTAATCATTTTCCTTAAAGGCTAGGCCTGGGTGCACGATTTGGCCTGCAAATACAAAATGTCTAGGCTATCCGTAATAGTTTCTTTCCGCAACCGAACTTGGTTTGTCAGTTACAAAAAACGAAAGGTCAAGAAATATGGCGACAACACTTGGAAATCTTGCTGGCAAAGTTGCTTTAATAACCGGTAAACAATCACATCTTGACAACTAATAATGTTAACTTTTTAATTGGTTTCCAAATATTTAAAAACTCTATACACTTTTAATCTAGAAATTACTTTGCAACCAGATATATTATCGTCCAGCTGTAAATTACATGTATATGCATGCAATATTTGCCACTGGACGTTAACAGGATTGGACAGATAATCATACATGGGTACTATTCAAAATTTTAGATATATTACAAAATCATGTATCAACAAAATTTAACGGTGATAAAAATGTATTTCATCCACAACACTTGTTTCTATCCATGGGAAGCACAGGCACTTGTTTCTATCAATAGGAAGACCCACTATCAACGTATATTTACTGAGAATGAAACACAAAAGAAACTTCCAGCACCTCAAAAATATAAGAATAAAAAAAAATATAAATATTCATGAATTCTGTGCCTAATAGATTATTATTACATTATCAGGAGCGAGCTCTGGTATAGGTGCAGCTACAGCAGAATTGTTTGCTAAACTTGGTGCCTCATTAGTTTTAACTGGACGTAAGGTGGACAATTTGAAAGCTGTTGGTGAAAAGTGTACCCAGTGTAGTGGGAATACAGTAAGAAATTCTTAGAATGGCCTTATTAATCATGTTAATAACAAAACAATTTACAAAAAACAAATATGACAGACATGTACCAATGACATCTACAGAGTCCTGACTTAGGACATGCTCATATAGAATGTGAGCATGAGAGATTTAAAAATGTTTATGAGCACTCAACCATCCTTTAAAAGCTGGAACAGTAATGTAATAGCTCAACATAAAAACAAACTAAAGTTAAATTAGTCAAAGTTTAAGCTGTTAATTTTCTTGTTTGGTCTCCTATGGAGAGTTGTCTCATTGGTAATCATACCAAATCTTCTTTTTTATAAATACCAGTTGCAATGGGCTTAACTCAAATGATCTCTCCCAAAGCAAAAAATAACTAACATAAAATATATATATGCCACATATTTTGTGGTTCACTAAACAAGGAAGCTCAAGCCAGTGTAAGGATGTTTAAGGATAGTGGATCAGACATTTATTAGGTATTCTATCTTTTATACTGCTTTTACTTTTAGTTCAAGATCACAACTAAAAATATGCCATAAATTTAATTTGGTTTAAATGCTTTTAAACATGTTCAATATTTTTCTTTCATATATAACAAAATATTTCTTTGCTTAGTCTTTGAAATGACAAATGAATGAGTGAAATTGTTTTATAATTACTTTATATAGCTCAATGATGATGTTCATGTTTTTTTTCTCAGCCATTACTGATACCAGGTGATTTGAGCAAGGAAGATGACACCAAGAACTTAATGAAAATAACAATAGAGCATTACAAGAGGCTCAATGTACTGGTATGTTGTCAGGGGCGGATCCAGCCATTCTAAAAAGGGGGGGTTCCCAACCCAGGATAAAGGGGGGGGGTTCCAACTATATGTCCCCATTCAAATGCATTGATCGGCCAAACAAAAGGGGGGGTTCCAACCCCCGGAACCCCCCCTCTGGATCCGCCACTGGTTGTTACAAGTTGGATCTTGTCTTGCAGATGAGGTTTATGATTATGCGATTATTTGGCTGTTTTTATAGTGATTATTTGATAATCTTTGTAGGACTTTTTTTTATAATTTGATTATGTTGTTGGTAAATAATTAAGGATTACAGGATTTATATATTGGCAAAAAATGAGTGATAATGTGATTAGTTAGATACTTAGGGGCCTCATAGATGGAGAAAAACTTCAATATGCAAAAATAGCTGTGTTTGGGACTTTTCCATGTGTTAAACATTAATTTTCCTTTAAGATATAAATCATGTAAATGTATCAAAATACCATATATATATATGTAATATTGAAGGGACATTAAGAGTTCCTTTTAATATATTTATTTCATAATACATAAAGACCAACTCTTAAAAATTCAAGGAAAAGGAAAAAATGTCCGATAACTTTATAAACTGTACATTTACTGTACATTGAAAACACAGTACTTTGACCTATAATGGTCTACTTTTATAAATTGTGACTTGTATGGAGAGATGTCTCATTGGCACCCATACCACATCTTCTTATATCTAATTAAAGGTCAAATTTAACTTTATTGTAATATATATATATATATTGTATTACGTATACTAATAAAAGAATAGTGCTGGCAGCTGCTGACATGTAATTTCATATTTTTGTAGAGCACATTTAGCACAGCTTAAAAATAAACTGTATTTGGCTATTTTATAGATAAAATTTAGTTTTCAAAATTAACAGGATTGATAGTAAATGTGGGCAGGCATAGTCGGAAGAGGTAAGCACTCCTGTTGAAATATTATGGCCTGTGGTTACTTTTTAATTAGAATTTAATTCATGGAGGGGTAAAATAATATGTAACTTCTGCCATCCTGTCTTAAAATTCCTACAGCCTTGTGATAACAAAGTTTTTTTTTCTCTTCAGGTAAACTGTGCAGGTGTTATAGAGCTAGGAAGTATAGAAAATACCAGTTTAGACCAGTTTGATAGGATGTTCAACATAAATGTTAGGTAAGTGTGGCATTTAAGTATATCTTTATATATGTACTATCAAACCTCAGTGGCAGATCAAGTGGAGGGGTTCCCATTTTTATACGCCCGTCGTCTTTTAGACGGGACGTATTATGGTATACCGTTGTCCGTCCGTCCATCTGTCCATCTGTCCGTCTGTCCGTCTGTCAATCCATCCGTCCGTCTGTCCTTCCGTCCGTCGTCCACACTTCGGACAATAACTCAAAAACACTTTCACCAATTTCCATGAAACTTAAGTGAATTGTTTATATCTATTGACGTAAGCTCCCTTTCGTTTTTTTTTAATTTCAGATTTTAAGTTTTGGATTTATGGGGCTTTATTCATAAAAAAGGGGGGATTTTCAACACTTCGGACAATAACTCAAAAAGGCTTTCACCAATGTCCATAAAACTTTGGTGAATTGTTAATATCTATTGATGTTAGCTCCCTTTCAATTTTTATAAATTTCAGATTTTAAGTTTTGGATTTATGGGGCTTTATTCATAAAAAAAGGGGGATTTTCAACACTTTGGACAATAACTCAAAAAGTCTTTCACCAATGTCCATGAAACTTTGGTGAATTGTTTATATCTATTGATGTAAGCTCCCTTTCAATTTTTATAAATTTCAGATTTTAAGTTTTGGATTTATGGGGCTTTATTCATAAAAAAAGGGGGATTTTCAACACTTCGGACAATAACTCAAAAAGGCTTTCACCAATGTCCATGAAACTTTGGTGAATTGTTTATATCTATTGATGTAAGCTCCCTTTCAATTTTTATAAATTTTAGATTTTACATTTCCGTGTTATGAATTTTTATGCTTAAAAAAGGGGGGATTTTCCAATTTTGGGACAATAACAACTTTGATAAATTGTTTATATCTATTGACATAAGCTCCCTTTCCATTTTTATAAATTTTAGATTTTGTATATATATTTCTAGTTGATCATATAAATTCATTTAAAGCATAAAAGACAAGTTAAAAGAGCAACGGGCGTATCATGCGCTAAAGCGCAGCCCTTTATTTTAATATCAATGCAATTGAATGGGAACAAATATTTGGAACCCCTTGCTTTGTCCACGTTTGGAACCTGGCCCCTCCTTTTAAACATTGCTGTATCCACCCGGAACATTTAAAATACAATGAGGACTAGAGTAAACAGACCTTAAAAGAGAAGTAACTTTTGTATAAAGTTTAAATGCATAGATTTAACTATGGAAATGGGGAATATGTCAAAAAGACAACAATCCGACTGAACAGCAGACAAAAGACGAATACCACCAATAGGTATTCAACACAGCGGAAAAATCCTTCACCCAAAAATAATCCTCAGCAGGCCCCTAAATAAAGTTGTGTACTAGTTCATTGAAAATGGACGTCACACTAAACTCTTAAACATATAAAGGAACTTAAATTAAAATACATTCAAGACTAACAAAGGCCAGAGGCTCCTGACTTTGGACAAGTTCTATTTTAGCTTTAATCGTTGTTGAGGTGCTAATCTGACAGCCTCTTGTTTTTTTTTATATATTTTAGATCAATATATCATCTAACCATGTTAGCAGTGCCACACCTTGTAGACACCAAAGGAACTATTGTCAATGTTTCCAGTGTAAATGGCATGCGATCAGTAAGTGTTAATAGTCTTCATCACAAATTTATTTCATTTAATTAAAATTGTTGGAGATAAAGTGAAAGCTTGTTATACAATCTGAAATATCCATTTATATTGTATTTACAAATTCATGCAAATTTATAATTATTATAAGTATCAGAAAATTACTGGGCTTCAGAATTTTACAATTTGAGTAAACAATGTATATATAGTTTTTTTTTTTTTTACTTTTTCATGATTTCCAAATGTAAGCATACTTACCTTCCCCTTGCAATGTTGATATACAGCAGAATCTTAAATCATTTTCAATCACCAACAGTCAAAGTATTTAACAGAGAAAACATTTTTTTTATAAAACATTTTTCTATAGTCTTGATTGAAAGAGATAAAAATAGAATATAATACATTGTCTTTAGGTGTTAGCTTTCTATTTATTTCTGGTAAATAATATTGAGAATGGAAATGGGGGAATGTTTCAAGGAAACAACAACCCGACCAGAGAGCAGACAACAGTCGAGGCCACGAAATTGTCTTCAATGCAGCAAGAAACTCCCGCACCCGGAGGTGTGCTTCATCTGGCCCCTAAACAAAAATGTATACCAGTTCAGTGATAATGGATGTCATACTAAACACTGAAATATACAATAGAAACTAAAATTAGAAATCATACAAGACTAACAAAGGCCAGAGACTCCTGACATGGGACAGGGGCAAACATGTAGCGGAGTTAAACATGTTTTTTGAGATTTCAACACTCCGCTATACCTCTAGCCAATGTAGAAAAAAAACAAACACGCAACAATAAACATAGTAAAACTCAGTTCAAGAAAAGGCCTAGTCGGATGTCAGAATAGGTAACAATATACAAATAATAGTAATCCATTGTTTTCTTCCTTTCAGTTCCCTAATGTTCTTTCGTACTGTATGTCTAAGAGTGCTCTAGACCAGTTTACAAGATGTACAGCGTTAGGTTTGTATTCATTTTAAAGGGCCAATTTATTCTATATACTGTTGATTTATTTATCTTTGTGGATGTCAATTTTACGTGGATTGAAGAGAAATTGTATTTTTTGGTGTACATTTTGAAATATTATCCAGAATGCATTAAATTCTGAAACAGAGAATAAGTCAACCAGATAGATAAAGGCAACAGTACTAAGTATACCGCTGTTCAAATTTGTTTAGAATTGTTTTCACACACATATATATATATATATATATATATATATATATATATATATATATATATATATGAGTCTGAAAGATTGTGTAACAATACCGATGAATAGATGGAAAACAAAACACTAAAAAGTGTTGAATATCATTGCACAAAGATGGAAAAACTGAACAGATGATATAAATTATTCAATAATTGCAAATATTTCGGCTCAACAAATCAACAAATGGCCTTCTTCGGTGACAAAAGTTTTAACAATAATGAAATATAATGTATAAGGTGTAAACATAGATCACTAATAATACAGGTAAGTTTTGGTCGATTGATTTTAATCCAAAATCCTGAATATAATAATATAAACACTAGACTGTAAATTTAATTATTTCTTTCTATTGATTCCATCTGGATGGAGGACACCCAGTGTTTTTATCCAAAACCTCTCCCGATTTTCTCTTTGCCTATGTTGCCATGTACAATCCTGTTCGATCACAAGGATCTTCATGTGATCAAAATCTTTCAGATTGTGATCTGGTAACCTGAAATGTTGGCTGACAGGAATATACGGTTTTTTTGTGAGGTCACTCCTGTGGCCATTGAGGCGTTTGTGAAATGGCTGCATAGATTCACCAACATATTGGAGACCACATCTAGGACACTCAAGAACGTAAATCACGTTTGAGCTTTTGCAGTTGACATTGCAGAAGATCTTGTATGTCTTTTCTGTGGTCTTACTGTGAAATGTTGATGAATGCTGCAATTGGTTGCAACATTTGCAGCGCTTATCCCCACAAGGCTGACAATTACCTACAGTATGGTTAGGTTTGGAAAGGTCAGCACGGACAAGTATATTTCTCAGGCTGTTAGGTTGTTTGAAGGCAATCATGGGCGATTCTACCTGCTCCCTAAAATTCATAAACCTGGTAACCCAGGTAGACCAATCGTCTCAGCTAATGGTCATCCCACAGAAAAAATATCCGAATTCGTTGATTACTATCTTCGACCTCATGTAGAAAACTTGCCATCTTTTATTAAAGATTCTACAGATTACTTACTAAAGATGCAGGATTTAAACCCTCTACCTGCCAATACTACTCTTGTCACTATGGATGTCACCTCTCTCTATACGAATATTCCCCATGCGGATGGTATTGAAGCATGTAGAGAAGTTTGGGACTCTCGATCTCTTAAAATTCCACCTACTGATTGCTTAGTTGAAATGCTTACTATGGTCTTGAAAAAGAACAACTTCACATTCCACGGAGAACACTATTTACAGACAAATGGCACTGCTATGGGTACAAAAATGGCTCCATCTTATGCCAATATATTCATGGGTAAATTTGAAAAGCAACTGCTGGAGTGCTCCATCGAAAAACCGCTTTCCTGGTATCGATTTATTGATGACGTTGACATGAAATGGGACAAGGGAGACCAAAAATTACAAACTTTTATAACAAATGCTAACAATCAACACCCTACCATCAAATTCACCCATGAAACATCTAATTCCACCATAAACTTCCTTGATACATCTAGCACCCTCTCTGTAGGTATAATAAACACAGATATATACTCTAAACCTACAGATACTCATCAATACTTGTCGCCTGAAAGTTGCCATCCCCCACACTGCACGAAGAGCATTCCATACAGCCAAGCTCTAAGAATAAGGCGAATCTGCTCCTCTGAAGACACTGCAAAACAACGTCTGGGGCAGCTTAAAGGACATTTGAAAAGAAGGGGATATAAACACAAAAACATCAAAAATAGTTTTCGAAAAGCGGAATCCATCCCCAGAAGCAGTCTGCTAACTTACAAAGATAAACAGAAAAGTAAAAGAATCCCATGTGTGCTAACCTACCATCCATGCCTGAGAAATAGTTTCAAGACCATTCGTGATCATTGGACAGCAATCGAGAAACATTCGAAGTTATCCAAAATCTTTCCTGAGCCTCCCATGATTGCCTTCAAACAACCTAACAGCCTGAGAAATATACTTGTCCGTGCTGACCTTTCCAAACCTAACCATACTGTAGGTAATTGTCAGCCTTGTGGGGATAAGCGCTGCAAATGTTGCAACCAATTGCAGCATTCATCAACATTTCACAGTAAGACCACAGAAAAGACATACAAGATCTTCTGCAATGTCAACTGCAAAAGCTCAAACGTGATTTACGTTCTTGAGTGTCCTAGATGTGGTCTCCAATATGTTGGTGAATCTATGCAGCCATTTCACAAACGCCTCAATGGCCACAGGAGTGACCTCACAAAAAAACCGTATATTCCTGTCAGCCAACATTTCAGGTTACCAGATCACAATCTGAAAGATTTTGATCACATGAAGATCCTTGTGATCGAACAGGATTGTACATGGCAACATAGGCAAAGAGAAAATCGGGAGAGGTTTTGGATAAAAACACTGGGTGTCCTCCATCCAGATGGAATCAATAGAAAGAAATAATTAAATTTACAGTCTAGTGTTTATATTATTATATTCAGGATTTTGGATTAAAATCAATCGACCAAAACTTACCTGTATTATTAGTGATCTATGTTTACACCTTATACATTATATTTCATTATTGTTAAAACTTTTGTCACCGAAGAAGGCCATTTGTTGAGCCGAAATATTTGCAATTATTGTATAATTTATATCATCTGTTCAGTTTTTCCATCTTTGTGCAATGATATTCAACACTTTTTAGTGTTTTGTTTTCCATCTATTCATCGGTATTGTTACACAATCTTTCAGACTCATATAATTTTTCCTGTTTGTGTAGTATTGTCAATTTTGATGATCCAATACCTATTAAGTTTACTGGTTGGTAGATTCGTATAGACTCTATATATATATATATATATATATATATATACAAAGATCAAATTGATTTAGAGCACAACTTGATAGCAGACAGACTTTTCTCATTATTTATTTAAAATAAAAATTCACCATATACAGAAAAAAAATGCATCAGATTAGCTCCCTTTTTACTGCTTTTGTAAAATTGTGTTTTATTCACAAGTTAATTATATATTTAAGCTAAGATTTATTAAAGAATGGGTGTTGGAAACTATGGGACAAATTTAAATTAATTATTTTTATGAATAAACTTTTTTATATAAAAGATTTGTTTCAAAGCAAAACGTCAATGATCGCCTATTTGCTCTTTTTTCAGAGCTGGCTCCTAAACAAGTCAGAGTAAACAGTGTGAAGTGAGTATTAACATTTAATCAGATGAAACCCCAAACTACTTAAATTGGTCACAGGGTCAGAGGGGTTCTGATCGGATCATCCTGAAACCCTGGGCTAAAAAACATGAAATCCAGAGGTCTAGAAATTAAAGAAATTTAAATCCTAACATCCCAAAATTCGAAAAAAGAATTCCTGGACCCCGAAAGGATCAATCCTGATATCCTTAGCTTAAAAACACCCAATCCTGACGTTTGGAAAAAGGTCCTGCTCCCCCCTCATGAATAGAAAATGGGATTAAGCAAAGGCATAGTAATTATTCTCTATATATAACAGACGACAGACACACAAAAAACACTAACACCACTTTAAGCATATTCAAATATGCAGACAGCCCATTTTACGGCATGGAGGCCAGTTAGTATATAATATATAATCATGACATATCATGAAATAAACATATAAAACAGTTAATTGGCACTTTCATTCACCAATTATATGTTAAAAAAACAGCAACATATTGGAAGCTGCATGTTTGATAATAAACTCACCATAGATATTGTATTTACGCCAGACGCGTATTTCGTCTACAAAAGACTCATTAGTGTCACTCAAATCCAAAAAAGTCAACAAGGCCGAATACAGTATGAAGTTGAAGAGCATTGAGGACCAAAATTCCTAAAAGTTTTGCCAAATACAGCTAAGGTTTACAATCTATTCCTCAGGTAGAAAAGCCTTAGTATTTAAAAAATTCAAAAGTTTTGTAAACCATTTACCCGTCATTGATAGTCAACCAGGAAAAGCGCTGCATTATGAAAACCTGTAACCTAAGTCAAATGGTTGAAAACGAAAACTAGTTATACCAGTATTTTCCAGAAACACAAGAGTTCATTTGATATAAAAACATGATAATATTGATCTTTACTGTATTCAAAATAATACCGGTTATTGAAAGCTGAAATCTTACAATTGACCTATAAAAAATTGTATTCACTTACTATGATGTCTTCCTTCCTCTGATCATACCTAATTGTGGTTCAACTGAAATCATGCTCATGGAAATTATCATCAATGATATATTTAATTTGCATAATATGGTGTCTGATAAATTTTAATATGAAATATTATTCTTGATAAAGTTAAGAACCTGTTACCTTCGTATGTCTTTTTTAAAGAAAATTTATGCTAAACATTCACTAAACTATGTTGTATTTCAGTCCTGGTGTAACAGTAACAGAACTACAGAAGCGTGGGGGTCTAGATGAGGAAGCTTATGTAAAGGTCAGTGATTCAATTTACTTAGTACGACTGTTGCCACATGTGAAACAGCATTATTGAACAAAGGGTTAAAAGTTGAGATTAATTATTGCAATTGCCGGAAATATTGCCCACAAATAATGCTATCAAAATTTAAAATGGGAGTTCTTATTTAAATGGCAGAACCCATCCTAATGTAAATTTTAGCAGTAAAAAAGACATTGCAAAAATTCAAAATTTTTAGCAACTTTTTACAACAGAAAATACATGTAGGCATAACAAAAACAAGTGTACTCTGTCAAAATTGTATGGTATCTATGGTCGAAACAATGATCAATTGATGGCTGTTTAACATCCAGTGTCATACATGCTGTCTCAGGAGGATAACATGGGACTGTCTTATTTGATATCAAATATGGATTTGGTTCTTATCCTACATGATGGGTCTGGTTTTGAAGCAAACATAAAAAATTGTAGAACTTAAATGAAAATTATACTTTATAAATTTTGTGCTTCCAAAGCACTGTTCTGGAAAAACATAAATAAGATATGATTTAATCTAAACATTTTGAAGTCAGGGATGTGAGATATGTAGAAACAATAAAAGCTGTATATATATATGAACAAGAGGGACACTATAAAAACCCAAGTTTGTCTGAAGTCACTTTTGCTTGAGGGAATTGGAATCTTACAATGTAGTTAAATCACATTAAACTAAATTCTATTTTATCAAGTTATTCTTATGTTTTTAATAAAGGAAGGACCAAAAGACTAAAAGTAGTTTATCTAATTATAGTTATAGAAAAAAAAGTAAGAACTGAAAAATTTATCTAGACTTCTCAATTGTTGTTTGGAAATTCTGCTACCCATAAGGCCAATTAAAATTAATTGCCAGATTTTCATCCCTGCCCGCCCCTTTGAAATCGTCTCGCCCCGATTTATTTTATTAAAACAAAATACGATTTCCGGATTTTGTTCATGTCAGTTACCAGGAACCTTCGATAATTTCTTTTCATTCAAAACTTCCTGTTTCAAATTTCATTTTTATATTTCTTTGAGTAATCTAACGAAAAGTCGACCTATTCTGCTGCTCTATGATGACAGCATTATCTATCGAGAATAGAGATTGATAACGAGAAGGGCATGAAATATTTGAGTTTCGAGTAAATCGCCTTGTCCATGAACGCAAATTGCGGTAGTCACAAGTGATTCGAAAACTGTGTTTTTTTTCTTTATTTATACAATGACTTTGTGTCAGGAAATTTGAACTGTGAATGATATCCAAAGCGCAAGAATCGTAGAACAAATTGGTACAAAAACATGAATAGATTAAAGAAATTGACACAAGCATGAACTTGTTAGATTTCTGACCGTATGTTGAGAAAAAAAAGTTGACAAACACGCATTTTATTATAACAAGCCCTTATATTTACCCATGGCTGTTGTTTTTGTTGACAAACAGCAAACACCCTCTGTAACTGGCCCTATACCCTTAATTTAGTCATTAAACAACAACTTCTTTTTGGTTAAGTTCATGTTTTACATCATAATTACTTTCAACACTGAGTTTACATTTTATTCTGTACTTATAATACAAGTGTTGCATACAATTGTACCAATACATTTTATTGATTTTATGGGGACTACAAACCATTGCTAGAAAGTAAATAAATTTGGTGTAGGAATAGTCCAACTGAAGCATGTGAAGAGAACATTTCTCTTCTTTTTAATGTATACTATAAATAGGTTTCTAAAGCGGCAATTCCATGTATAACAGTGGTTGCCAATCAAGGATTTTTATTTAAGAGTTTAAAAAATAGTGTAGGATTCTTTAAACGGTATGTATATACATAATACAAGCTTGTTTCCACTAGAATATACCCCGCGGTATGAAGAACTCGTGACGAGGGTTTCATATGAAATAAAGCTTAAAAAAAAAAATCCTCCCACCCACCCCATTTTTTACAAAAAATTTGATGAAAATCTACTAATTAATTTTAGTTGGCCTAATGCAATTTTCATTTTGCAGTAGCTATAGGCAGTAAGAATACCATCACAACACATTTTGTACAAAGTTTTATGGATATTTTAATCTGAAGTCATGATGCTAAAAAGAATTTTTTTTACTGAATACCTAATTCTTATATTTATTTAAAGACTTTGTTATTTTCACACATGTCCTATCTTTTTTTTCCAGTTCCTAGAGAGATCTAAGGAAACCCATGCTTTAGGTCGCCCAGGACAACCAGATGAAGTGGCAAAGGCTATTGCCTTCTTAGCCTCAGATGATTCTTCCTTTATTACTGGAGCATGTGTACCTGTTGACGGGGGAAGACATGCTATGTGTCCAAGATAAAATAATAGGTCAATAACGGCTGTATTTGGAAGTTCTGTATATTGAGTGACTGTGTATTACAAAATTTTGACAATATCTATTTGTGTAATAAAATTTACACAAGATTGAATGTCCCCTTTGGTATCATTCATCTCTGTTTTAAAAGAATTTTTGCAGATTTGTTTTTAATTAGTATAAATGAAAAGTACAACATATATATTTTTTTGTTTATGAAATCTTAATATCCAAAATTAAATTTGCTAAAGTGTGGCCTTATATTTTGTAGGAATTTAAAATAAATATGATTTTTCGAAAAAAAATGGAATATGTATACTTTTTTTAAAAATCCTTGTATGTTTTAAACTAGTCACAAGTATGTAATATTAATGTACCAGGTAGATTCAATATTTACAGTAATATTTTATGAAGAGTATCATACAGCATAGTATTTTGCTTTTTTTAAGTGGTTCTTTTTTTATTGCAACTACATGTCGAATAGAGTATATGTTGACATATACTACCTATACTATTAAATGGTATGATAAAAATCAAAGGACAGAGTTAGAATAAGAATAATTGTATCTATCTATTGTGTCTTTTCTTTATTCAGGATAAATGAAATTTGTGATTTAAAGAAAATAATTTAAATATATTTTTAACAAGTGTGAAATCTTGTTCTCTTCTTTTATATATTTTTTTTATCAATTACTTTCCACAGCAGTCATCACATCAGAAAACAGTAGTTGTCCTTATCAGTTGTCAGATCAGTCAGCAGTTAGTGTTCTTGTCAGTTGTCAGATCAGTCACCAGTAAGTGCCTTGTCAGTTGTCAGATCAGTCACCAGTCAGTGTCCTTGTCAGTTGTCAGATCAGTCACCAGTCAGTGTCCTCGTCAGTTGTCAGATCAGTCACCAATCAGTGTCCTTGTCAGTTGTCAGATCAATCACCAGTAAGTGCCTTGTCAGTTGTCAGATCATACACCAGTCAGTGTCCTTGTCAGTTGTCATATCAGTCACTAGTCAGTGTCCTTGTCAGTTGTCAGATCAGTCACCTATCAGTGTCCTTGTCAGTTGTCAGATCAGTCACCTGTCAGTGTCCTTGTCAGTTGTCAGATCAGTCACCTGTCAGTGTCCTTGTCAGTTGTCAGATCAGTCACCAGTCAGTGTCCTTGTCAGTTGTCAGACCAGTCACCTATCAGTGTCCTTGTTAGTTGTCAGATCAGTCACCTGTCAGTGTCCTTGTCAGTTGTCAGATCAGTCACCTGTCAGTGTCCTTATCAATTGTCAGATCAGTCACTAGTCAGTTTCCTTGACAGTTGTCAGATCAGTCACTTGTCAGTGTCCTTGTCAGTTGTCAGATCAATCACCTGTCAGTGTCCTTGTCAGTTGTCAGATCAGTCGTCAGTTCAGTCAGTGTCCTTGTCAGTTGTCTCATCAGTCGTCAGTTGTTGACCATTTTATCAGTTGTCAGATCAGTGACCTGTCAGTGTCCTTGTCAGTTGTCATAACAGACCTCAGTGGTTGTCCCTGTCTGTTGTCTGATAAGTCGTCAGTCGACAGATATGATATATAATATAGTATAGATAGGTAGAATCTGTAAATAGCATAAATGATGAGCAATACAAGATCTACAACAATGACAATATGATCTAACACATTGGATGACTCCTTATAGGAGTTATGGCCCTTAAGATGGTACCCAACATCTTCACTAAAATTAATTATGCTCGTTTAATACTAATAAATTTTTGACAAAGTACTTACTTTGAGCCATTGACAAAAATATAAAAATTTCAAAAAATTTGAACTAACCAATTTTCAGAAATATTACACTGATTATATAGCAGTTTTACAACCACTTATTTTGATCATTGAGAAGCTTAATATTCCCTTAACAACACAATGTAATTTAAACGTTTAGCTGATTTTACAGAGTTATCTCCCTGTAGTGTTAGGTACCACCTCAAACGAAATGTTTTGTCTACTATCAGTATCATGATGGATTGATGGCTGTTTAACATCCAGTGGCAAATTAAATGCATATTCAGGAGTAGAAAAATAATTATATGACATGAATATAAATCTAGATTGATTCTAGATCGACACGCTGAGTTGAATTTTAACATGTTAGTTCACAGTGATAGAATCGATATATCATTTATCAGCAAATGATGCCATGAAAACTCTTGATAAAAAATGTGGTATCTCTTGATGTTATAAACATTAAAATTGAGACAATTCAAATTTTCCGCAAAAGGAATTTTAAAACATATCTGGAATTGAGACTACATTCGGGAACTTTGAATTAATTTAGGCAGTACAAAAATCATTGTTTATAGATCATCTATTGTTCCAAATTGAAAATGAATTTGGTTAACTTAAACTTAAATGTTAAGATTGCTTTTAAATTGATGCAATACATTGCAATCAAATTTCGTATCATAAAAAGAAGAAGATACCAAGAGACAACTAAAGTTATAAGTCGAAAAAAAAAGATAACGTCATGGGCCAGTACTAAAAACAACTGTCACGTACCGGGGGTACGCAACTGCGTTACTCTGGGTTTCGTACCAGAGTCGTTTCTCTGGATACAGTCAAGGCTTAAGAATTGGTAGCGTTATTTTATCAACTGAATATTCGGATTCTCTTTATATTGATGCTGGGCGTCAAAATTAAGTGGGCTTCGGGTATCAGACGATAAATGCCAAGGATGATAATTATAATGACATCCCGGTTTATAATGCTTTATTTAATATCTTGATATACTTTTGCTTAGCCAGTGCTTACTAAAAGCAACGAATTATTAATATACTGAGCCAGTGCTTTACTTGTAGCCACTGCTTTATATCTACTTTATTTGGGCCAGTGCGTGTGTTGGACTGTTTGGTCTGAGTCACTCTTTGCTCTTATTCAATGCTTCCCCGTCTGGAAATGCTTTACCTTGTATACCGCTAATGCTTCTCTCTGAAGCCACTGCTTCTTCAGCAGCTATACTTAATTAATCACTTGGCTCCTTATTCAGGACCACTGCTTATAATTCTTATTCAGAACTATAGATTAATCTCACCTTTCTTCTGTCTCTTGTTAACAATCCAACTGCTCAGCTTGAATTCCAAACCCAGAACAAACTGAACTGTGAAAACCTTGGTATATATAGTAAATTGTAGACTCGTCCATACAATAGATTATTCCAAAAACGACTTTATCACTAAAACGTTTTACAACACTTAAGCATATATGATATAACAAAGCACTATTGTGACGGTTATATACTTTGTAACAACTGATCATGATCGTGGGAATTCCGGATTTGTAGGTCAATTCCTGACCCCAAAACAATTACTACTCACCCAGTAAAATATAAACAAATCGAAAGTGAAAGTAAAACAATGTGTAAATAAATGAAGGGAATGAATGATATTTCTTTCTGTTGGACTTTACAATTGGATTATAAAATAAGCAAGAATCAGGTAAGTTTGCAAATTCATCACATCACCCACGCCTCCAAGAAATGCGTCCCGGCATTTACCAAAATCAATTGAGCACATCTACATCAAGTGGACATTTTTCAGTCCCAAACTCTATCCGGGTATTGCCTCGAGCCATGTCATTCAAAAACCACTTTCTAAATATCATTAAACAACTGTTACTTCTTCAGTAACTAATCACTAAAACAATTGTTACTTATTCAGTAACTAACCCCTAGAACAACTCGTAGATGTATAATCTACCCGACATGACAAGATTCCCACTCAACTGTTTACTATTACTTAACATGGGCATCAACTTTAGAAGTTAACTTTATCCTAAGAACCTCTAAATCGTTTTCCCATCTGTATTTCAACTATGCATGCTGACAGATTTTTGAGCAACCAAATTTTAACCATGAAAACCAACAAGCCGAAATGATACATTTGAAAACCACTGAAAACATCACAAAGCCAAAACCGGTATGAAATAATTTTGCCTAACAACCGGCCACTTATGGACCACTCAAAGAGCTTATTGAGAGGGATCTTTAACGTGCACAAAGCGTGGTACTCCTTGAACACGGGACCTCGGATTTAACGTCCCCATCATTATAATATATTCAAAGAAACAAGGCATTATATATACTAGTAAACAACAAAACACAAAATTTTTCATAATTCTTGGAAATCTTTTTCCTTTAACAAGTAACTAAATATCTGTATTGTCTATTCCTCGCGAACATTCACTTGTATAGAAATCACACTATAAAGCTATCAGAATACGTATCCCGTCGGACTGATCACTGAATAATTCTGTCAAGCCTACCTGGCTATGGTATTTGTATGTTTATTACATCAAATATCACTTCATTTTTTCCATATTTCAGTTTCCTCTACATCTTTTCCATTTTCCTTGTATCTTCTCACCACTCTTCTTTCAACCAGCATTAACCCAGAGGTATCCACTGGCCTGACAACCTGTGCTGGTACAAGGCTTGGAATGGTTCTAGTCTTAGTTGTCATAACAGTTCCTAAGTCCATAGGCGAGGACGAGAACAACGGTGGTGATGGGTTTGACACGGAACTGTCATCTGAATCAGTATCCATCATTCTCGGTATTAGAAACGAGCTTGACACAGGAGGTACCACTACAGTTGCAGTTGTGGTTGGCAACCTAGGCAATGCAAATCTCTTGACTATTGGCTGTGGCCCTAACGAATTCTTTAGGGTATCTAGTAGTCTCTTCTTTGAAGAATTAGCCACCGGTAGAGGAGACGTGCTCTTCCTGACTACTCTGCCTTTGATTAGTGATCCTGTAACCATCACTGATGTACCTGTTGTGCTTTTCGTGGACTTTGTAGGTTCTCCAAGGACATCCGATAGGGTGCCTGGATTTTGTTTCTCCCATTCACTATCGGTATCATCAATGGCTGACAAGGATGCTGCAGGTCTCCTCCTCTGGTGCCTCGTAAAATCACTCTTCCTGCTTGTTGCATATGGACACCAATCACATAAGTACTCTTCTTCTGAAGACCTTCTCTTTGCACATCCTATAACATGATCCTCCAATTCCTTCTCTGTTTGGAACCGTATTTGGCAAACAGGGCACCTCCATCCTTTCCGTGGTGTCTTCTTTGTGTTAGCCATCTGTAATATAAGAGAACTCATTGTAAATATATACATGTATATACAAAATTAAGTGTTATGTACAGTTATACTTTCTATACACGTTTCATTCATTCATCATTTTTATTTATATTTTCTTTTACTTTAATCTTGAACATAATCATTTAACCAAGTGGGAGGCTTCCTTTCCCGTCTTAATCTTGGTAAATTAATGTGTTCGTCTTGTTCAATGGTCTCATATCTATTCTCAAAATCAAATTCAATTGGGGCACTTTCGTCAACAACTTGGGCTTGATCGTTCATTTCGGATACCTGATTTGACGGCTCGAGCCCTTGTAAACGCTCACCTAATAATGGTTCACCTAACAACCGTTGATCCTTGCATCGTCTCATGCGATCAACATGAATCACTTGTGGTCGGCCCTTTCTGCCACAATTAACTAGGTAAGTTACATCTGAGTATTGTTTTAGCACTTTAAAGGGACCCCGCCAATAACTTGTAAACTTAGGGGATTGGCCAAGCTTACGCACAGGAAACAAAACAAACACTTTATCATTTTTATTAAATTTATTCCAACTTAAATGTTTGTCATGATATTGCTTCTGTCGAAGCATTTCTCTGTTAACATGATTCTGTACAAACTGGTGGGCGTCTTCCATTCTTTCCTGTAACTCCCATACCCACTTGTTAGCTGGAATAGACTTCACTTCCCTTGGGAGTTCGTACTTAATATCTACAGGAGTAGCTACTTCTCTTCCCATCATCATACGGTTCGGAGTGCTGCCGGTTGTTTCGTGTACAGCTGTTCTGTAAGCCATCATCACATAAGGTAGAAGCTGATCCCAGTTTGTGTGATGTTCGTCCACGTACGCACTTAGCATTTTTACTAGAGTACTGTTGAACCTCGCAACCATACCATCGGATTGTGGGTGATATGGGGTTGTACGGGTTTTGCTGATTTGTAGGAGGTTACACATTTCAGAGAAAAGCTCACTCTCAAACTGCCTTCCTTGATCTGAATGAATCAGTGTAGGTACCCCGAATCTGCAAATAATTTCTGTTACTATGATATTTGCAACCGTCGATGCTTCCATGTTCTCCATGGGAAAGCTTTCTGTCCATTTTGTATAGTAATCAGCTATCACCAGTATGTATTTATTGTCGTTGGCGGTTTTTGGCAACTCGCCCAAAATGTCGACGGCTATCCTTTCCATAGGAAAGCCTGACCTTTGAATCTGCATTGGCGCTCTCTTTCGTTTTTGTGGGCCTTTCCTTCTTACACAGGTCTCACATCCTGTTATGTAGGCCACCACATCACGACGCATTCCAGGCCAATAAAACCTGTCTTTTAATCTTCCTAATGTTTTTCTTATCCCAAGATGGCCCGATGTCTTATTGTCATGGCTTGCTGTAAAACGACGCGCCTTTCTTTCATGGGTACGATGACGCGTAGTTTGCCTCCCGTGCTTTGCTCTTTGCACAATAAACCGTTATCAACTTTCAATGTTTCGTATTGCGACCATAAACTCTTAACTGCATAATTACATTCCCCAATTTCTTTGAAAAGCGTTTTCTTGCCATTTAATACCCAAATCTTTATCAAGGATATGTTTTCATCCTCTTGTTGTAGCACCATCAGCGTATTATTTTCGTCACTCCCATCATTTGTACAGATAGCTGCTTCATTCACCTCTATAGGTGGTGCTTGTGTAACAACATTAACACGTACTAGTTTATTCTCCCAATCGTTTTAAAAGCTACATTGTTTACATGGCATTCTGCTAAGTGCATCAGCATTTCTGTGTTGATTTCCAGGTCGGTGCTTAATTTTCATGTTATAAGAACTAAGGACTTCCAGCCACCTCGCAAGCTGTCCTTCCGCGTTCTTATGTTCATTAACCACTGCAGAGAGCTATGGTCGGTTCTGACAACTAACGTTCTTCCATACAGAAAATGCATAAAATGCTTAACAAAATGAACTACGGCGAGTAACTCTTTTCGAGTTACGAAATATTTACGCTCGTTCTTCGAAAGTGTACGGCTACCATAAGCAATAACCGTTTCTTTTTCGTCTATTTCCTGGGACAGGACTGCTCCAATTGAAGACTGACTTGCGTCTGTATCGAGTATAAAAGGTCTCGAAAAATCTGGATGTGACAGTATTGGCGCTTCGAGGAACTTGGATTTCAATGTCTGAAACGCATCTTGACACTCCTCTGTCCACAAGTATTCGCGACCCTTTTCCGTTAATTTGTGCAAACATTTTGCAATGCCTGCAAAATTTTCAATGTATCTCCTATAATATCCGCACAGGCCGAGAAAAGAGCGCAACTCGCTTACATCTTTCGGTTCTGACCATTGCTTAATAACCTCCACTTTTTGTGGATCCGTTGCTACACCATCCTCACTTATTACATGTCCAAGGAAGGACACTGATTTTGCAAACAACGAACACTTTTTGGGTTTTAACTTTAACCCGGCGTCAATCAATCTATCAAAAACCTGTCGCAATTTAGTTAACATCTCTTCAAAATTTCTGCCGACTACAATAATGTCATCCAAATACACGAAGCAAATGTTCCACTGTAGTCCAGCCATAAATCTTTCCATTAACCGCTCAAATGTTGCCGGAGCACAGGCGAGCCCAAACGGCATTTTACGAAATTGGAAAAGTCCTCGCCGTGTCGCGAACGCAGTTTTAGGGCGGTCACTCTCTTCTACCTCTACCTGCCAATAACCTGAGCAAAGGTCTAAAGTTGAGAACCACTTGTTGCCAGCTAGCTGCTCCAATGAATCGTCTATTCGAGGTAACGGATACGCGTCTTTTACCGTAAGGTCATTGAGTCGACGATAATCGACACAGAAGCGAGTCGATCCGTCCTTCTTTTTCACAAGTACGATCCCTGATGACCAAGGCCCTTCAGACGGCTCGATCACGCCTTGTTCTAACATATTGTTAATATGTTTGTCAATTTCGTCGCGCATGGCTACCGGTGTCCGCCGAGGTGGTTGTTTGACGGGATAATTTGTTCCGGTGTTGATGCGATGGCGTACAATACTAGTACATTCGCGATCGTTATCGGACAGCGCAAAAAGCGACTTGTATTTCTGCAAACAGTTAGTAACTTGATGTCTCTGTTTCTCAGTCAAATTGGAACTTGCTTCATTGACCAGCTTCTGCAGTTCGTTGTCCAGTTTTGGATTTTTGTGTTCTTTACTGGTGCTTTCAGTCATGGTGATGACATCTTCTACTGGACTTATTTCTCCAACAATGGTTCCGGCTCGTATTGTTGTTACATTATTTGAAACATTAAGCAATCTAATTGGCACATGTTCTCGTGCTTCAACCAGGGTCTTTGCCAGTAAAGCGTTGTCCCTTTTTACAAACTTCTCGCATGGCTCAATAATGCCTATCTGCAGTTTACTGGTTAACGTATCATAGTCATTAATCCTACCAGCTTCTGTTCCTGGTGGTATACTGATATCCTCTGCGGCTGAAATTCTGTAACAGCCTATTTTTCCAGAAAACGCCATAGGATATGTGTTACTTTTGCATTGAAGGGTTTCTTGTTGTAAATCTATTTTGCAATTATTCTTTTTCATAAAATCTAAACCCAGTATCCCGTCAATAGATATGTCGGCAACTAAAGCTTCAACTATAAACTTGTCTTGTCCAATCTCTATACAGAACATTCCCTTACCAGCTATGCTCAGCTCTGTTCCATTTGCCGAAATAATGACTTGTGTTCTTGGTTCAAGTTCCGGTCGTTCCTTTTTCTGTATTCTGTAAAACAAAGCGTGCGAAACTAAAGTTACCGCGGCACCAGTGTCTATTAAAAACTTGGTAGGCTTATTATGAACTGCGACGTCAATGTACGCACCAGCTTCCATGTTTGAAGCATCTGCTCCCACGTTAATTTTTCTTCTTTCCATCCGCCTGTGCCGACTGTTGTAGTGTAAAGGCCGCACGGCTCCGTTTCCCCTACCATTGTTTCCATTGTAAGGCTTCTTAGGAGCTCTACATTCATTTCTAAAATGTCCAAATCTTCCACAATTGTAGCACTGTATCTTGTCTTTCCATCCAGGCATATGGGTATCGGAGTCTTTCCTTGTCATATCGCTTTTAAAATTATCAAGGTCCTTTTGGAGGGATTCAATTTTTGTTGAAAAGTCTTCCATCATTTTTGCCATTTTATCGTAAGACTCATTTGGTTCAGTGCATGTGGCGCGCAAATGACCTCTGCCAGTGTCGTATTTTCTTTCAGCCTTGTAAAAAGCTTCTATTTCTACGGCAAGACATATTGTTTGATTGAGGTTTTCCGGCCTAGATTGTTTTATCCTTATTCTCATCTCTGAATCCACAAGAGAATCTAAAAATTGTTCCCTTGCTAAAGTTTCTTTAACCTCGCTTGGTGCGTTGGGATAAGCCTTGTTTACCAATCTTCTTATAGCCTGACCAAGCTCCGGCAAACTTTCACTTGCTTTTTGTCTTCTTTCTTTTAATTGTACTCGGTACAACTCAGTCTGGTTTGGAGGCGAAAATCTTTCTTGCAATGCCTTTATTAAGGTAGTATAATCCATTCTTTTCTCAGTAGGTAGATCACTAAACACTCCCTGTGCTTGTCCTCTTAAAGCTGTTACAAGGTACAGACCCTTCTCTTGGTCATCCCAGTTGTTGATCACCGCACAGGCATCAAAATGAGACTTAAAATCGCTCCATTCACTCGTTCCATCATAGTTGGCAAGCTTAATTTCGCGCCGTGTCTTTTTGTGGCTAGGTTTGTCAGCGGAATTAGTGTTGCGGACTTGCTTGTTTTGGCGTAATTCCTCCCTCAGTATCGGTGATACATCTGGCATCGACATTGCTTCGGTTCCTGCTTCTTTCTTTGTGGTGTGTGTCTTCTGCGTTATAAAATACGATGGCCTGATTTTTGCCAATACCATAGACAAAAAAACAACAAAACAAAACAGCATTTACCAAAATCATTGAATTTGAATATAGCTTGCAGGAAACAAACAAGTGATATTTTTTAATACAATTAAAGCACAGTAGTTGCACATCTATGCATTTTTTCTTTTTACAGATGAGTCCCCATTTTGTTACCTCAGTACTACAAAATACCCTATGTAATTCAATAGCGCTGATCCATCGATTACGGTCATCTTCATTGGCAGCTCTGGGGTTCCACATGCAATCATTTACGTTAACATCGAATCTACACTTATTAAACTGGTGAGGCTGAAAAAAAGAAGAGAATTTTACTAAATAAACATATCATTACCGGTGATTACTGTATACATAATCTACTTCTAATATACTTATGTTTCCAAGAGAGCTAACATCAGTCATTTATTACTCAAAACAGATCAAGTAGAATTATGTACTGGTGCATGTATGTATTAATTTGTACCTTTATAACTATATCAAAAAAGGAAAATTTGTCAATCATACACACAAATACTAGGTCTTTGTTATTACTTCAGTCCAACATTTTTTACTTTTTGGTTTTATTGTTCTCCTCAAATCATCAATTACATACACTTCATTAAATCACAATCAAAGTTATACTGCATGAGACAATTTGAGTGTACATTGAGAATCATATAAAGAACAAGTTTTATAACATTTGGTTGAGACGAAAATTCAGGAATTTCCCATTTGTAAAAGGGCATAACTCTAGAACGGTAAATGTGTCGCAACCAAAATTCAATCGTGATCTGTATTCTGAGGTAATTAGCATTGTGTTTAAGATTCATTACATTTGGTGTAGACAAACTAAAGTTAGCGAACGGAAACAAAAAAATAAGCAATTTTCCCATTTGTAAAGGTGCATAACTAGAGAATGGTAAAAGTGAGGCCACCCAAATTCAAATTTTATCTGTGTTTTGTGGTAATAAGCATTGTGTATAAGTTCCCTAACAATCATTTGCTTGAGGCAAACTAAAGTAAGAGAACGGAAAACAATTTTCGGACGAACATACAGACGGACAAGAGTAAAACTGAATGTCCCCTCCGCTATGGCGGTGGCATAAAGTACGATGGCCTGATTTATGACAATACCATAGACAAACAAAAAAAACAAAAAAACCCAGCACTTTTGAAAACCATTGCATTTGTAGATTGCGTGCAAGAAACAAACAAGTGATATTTTAATATAATTAAAGCACATTAGTAGCAAATCTATGGATTTTTTTTCCTTTTACAGTTGAGTCCCCATTTTGTTACCTCAGTACTACAAAATACCCTATGTAATTCAATAGCGCTGATCTATCGATTACGGTCATCTTCATTGGCAGCTCTAAGGTACAACATGCAATCATTTACGCTAACATCGAATCTATACTCATTAAACTGGTGAGGCTGAAAAAAAGAAGAGAATTTTACTAAATAAACATATCATAACAGGTGATTACTGTATACATAATCTACTTCTAATATACTGATGTTTCCAAGAGAGCTAACATCAGTCATTTATTACTCAAAACAGATCAAGTAGAATTATGTACTGGTGCATGTATGTATTATTTGTACCTTTATAACTATATCAAGAAAGGAAAATTTGTCAATCATACACAAAACTACTAGGTCTTTCGTTATTACTTCAGTCCTACATTTTTTTACTTTTTGGTTTTATTGTTCTCCTCAAATCTGGTTATGTGACAATTTTCATCAATTACATACACTGCATTAAATCACTATCAAAGTTATACTGCATGAGACAATTTGAGTGGGTTAAAACAACATACAAACATAGTATGTACATTGAGAATCATATAAACAACAAGTTTTATAACATTTGGTTGTGACGAAAAATTCAGCAATTGTCCATTTGTAAAGGGCATAACTCTAGCGTTTCTTTGTTTACATTGCATTTACAAAAAAATAATTCATACAGACTTCGTCTCCATTTACAGGTAATGCCTGCCTCATATTAAATAATTTTGTACACAAATTCATCAAACAAAAATAGTTTTTAAAAAAGATTTTTAAAGTAATAGTACCTGACTATGGCCCCAATCCGGAAGTGACGTCATCATATAGAAACAGGGAATTCTGGGGGAAAATTGCGGCGCCCTGAAGGGGCGCGCCATTTTTTCCAGAATTCCCTGTTTTTATATGTTGACGTCACGGTTTGGGTCCATAGCTCAGGTACTATTACTTAGGAGGGTGTGGGATTTAGTTAGGGGGGTTTAAATAGGGGGAGGGTAATAAGGAGGAGATAAAAATTATTTTTTTAAATAAAAAATTTTCACTCCGCATTAGCGACTTGTGACCCGTAATGTTAACATTTGTATTAACACTAGTTGCATTAAACATTCTTTTTATAATTTTTTTTTTAAAAATAAGGTTTTATATAAGTTAAAAACTTTTTTTATTATAAATATTTTATCGAGACATATAGCGTATAAAACATAGGACATAATACTGTTGTAACTTAAGTTATGTTATTTTTTATAAAATGTAATTAATATAATAAACAAATTTTTATGTATTTTTTTAGTTTTTAGTTTATAAAGTTTATACTTACTTACCTGAGTTAATAACTTTTTTTATTATGAATATTTTATCGAGACAAATAATGTATAAAAAGTAGCTAAGATTATTAGCTTTTTAATGCAATTTTTTTTTTTAAATCGGTCTGTTGTAACTCAATTTATTTTTTTATTTTTATAATATAAAGAAAGAGTTTCCGCCGTTATTTTAATTCTCCAATAACTTGTATATCACGTATTACTATAACGTCGCGTGCCGTCATCGATACCTAACGTCGTTGTTAACCTTTTCACTGCCAGAATTTTTCAAAATCCAAAATAACGTTACGCCTATGACGTTGTTTAATTTTACTTCAACGTCGACGTATGCCATTGAAAACCTTGTACAAATGCAGTGTAAACGTTACGCCAAACTCATCATTTATCTTCAATAAATCAAAGATTAGAAATACTGAATTGATGCAAATTTTGTTTGGCATATACTAATGTACAAACTACTTAATTCTTATTCAAAAGTAAATAAGATTTTTTTTTAATATAGGCTACAATATCCTGATTATGGGTGAAAGTTAACGCTTTCGAATATTTGTTTCGAAAGAGATTTGCATTTACCTGTGATGCCTTCTGAGAATCCGTCTACAGAATTTAATCAAAACTTATGGGTTATTGCTATTAAACATTTCCGTTAAAATGATGTGAAAATATAAGGGGGTCACCGTATTCCTTTTTTTTTTGCAGTTGAAAATAATCAGTTTTACTTCCGTAGCGTGTAAAAGGTAAAAAAACATTACATATCCAACTATAGCAGTCATCACGTGACTTTGGTGACGTCACACATCACCCGTATCAAGCCCAAGTAAAATGTATAGAAATATATATGCATAGGGGCTTTCTGGAATCGATGAAATACATTACTTTAAGTTCATGATACAAAAAGTGTGGGAATATATAGTAATTCCTCATATATTTAGAAATATAAATATACCTTTTGGAAAAGTTTAAATTTTGATCTTCTCCCTTCCAAATACTTTTGAAAATTTGTCTTTTTGCCTTGATAGTTCACACTGTTAAATCATACAACTACGATAAATATTGGATTTTCTGTCGTGTTTAACCTTAAATTGCGATTTAAACAAAACAGATGGAATAATTGTGGGAATATGTGCTTATTATTATATTCATAAATATTTGAAATATCGTATATGGAATAGTTTAATTTTCTATTATGTCCCTTCCAAATTGATTTGAAAATAAGCTATTTTCAGAAAATCTGGTATTATTTTTCAAGATGGCGACCACATTGACAGCGTGGGGCGACATGGTAAAAATATAGTTTGTAAGATATTTACAACGAAAATCGAATAACTGGTGGATGCTCGCGTTTTCAGTCATTGTCTTACCTTAAAGCAGCATAGAATCAAACATTGGTTCCTTTTGATTAAGCTTAAACATGCTGTTGTTATTTTTAGAAAATTTGAAAAATGGCGACCAAATAATTTTCAAACGTAGAGGATGTTCGACACTTATTTTGTCCATGCACATAGTTCAATTTTATTTCACTGTTTATATTGCAATTAAATATGACACGTTATTGTCACTATAATAATAGCCTTGGACATATCTAGATTAAGGAGACATTAATTAAGTCATAACATCAACGTGATCAAAGAAAACAAACATGGCACCTAATCACGATGTAAGTTTTGACAATACCTATGTAGATGTAAGTTTTGACAATACCTATGCAGGTTAGTGTTGTTCAATTATGAATGAAATTCATTGCGATATTATTTTATATTTATAAAAGAAGACCTCGAATGGATATAAACCAAGGTGAAATAAATATATTTTTCAATTTTCTTTAAATCATTCATCAGGTAACCAGTAAATTTTACATAATCCTAATTGAACCAGTATCATGCAGAGTTATCGAACGTTATTATGACTGTAATAGTTGCATATGTTAATTTTAACGTTATAAATTCTATCACTCATACATATAAGATGAAGACAGCAGATATGAATCCCCTCATATAGTCCTATCGTTAAAATGAAAATGTTTACAGCAACAGACCATTAATTTTTAATAGATTTCTGTGGACGGATTTTCGGAAAATTTCAATTTAAAGTCGGAAAAGCATATTATTCTCTGACGCGTTTTATTTCAGTTATCCTTTGCACGTAGTCGACATAAACTTGGAAGTATAAATCTTCTTATTTATATATATTTTTTTAATATTCTGATGATTCCAACGAATTATATAATGCAAACTAATTTTCAACTAAATCTGAAATATCTTGCTTGAAGGTGATTTCGAATCTGAACTTAATTTACTTGGATAGTCAGGTATTCCTTTTTTGCCGAGTCTGTGTTTTTTTCGCATGGAACTGTTGCTTCATTTTATTATAAGAACTCTGCATCACGAAAAAAACAGAAGTGTTGAATGTTGCGTTTAATTTCAAAAATAAGTCAACGAAATATTGTCCAATTACGCATTATTTGCCTTCAAAAAAGTATACACTATCAGGTCAAATTTATTTACGAAATTTTTATAAATGTAGACACGTTCGAAGGGAATAATAATCATGCAAATGATCATGAATGCAGCCCTTTTGAGCGTAACGAATGTTATACAAATAAGGGATACTCATAGAAACCACGACGGCGGATTCAATGGAAAATAATATTAGACAATGTGAAGGTCAGGATTATACAGTGCAATCACAACAAAAGGTAGGACAATACTGGTATTTTGGAAAGATGTTTGATTCCGCTACTTGAAACGCGTAATTTCGAATGAATGCCGTTGGTACATGTAGTTTAAAAAATTTCGAACAAAAACATGGTGTCAATATCACCTGACGGCAACTCTACATATTTATATGTATATACTGTTAATATAAGTCAATCATACAACACTGGACAAAGAAAAAAAATTATAAATACTTTTCTGTTATACTTTTTTCGGGAACCTAACTCTTTGTCAATTTCTTCGGGTTAACAATTAACACTGCATGTAAATTTGAAAACAAAAACAAAAACGTTTAGTCTGTGGGAGAGAGTGAAAAAAGACTTGAATTGATGGAAGAAATGAATAAGACATTTTAGACAACCATTCTGGGATATCTTCTAGACATAGGTATATCAAAATGGAAGCATTTGATGGAAAATATTTTGATCTAATCATGTATAGAATATTGTATGCTAAATTACTTGTAAAATGGTAAAATATTATATTTGAGTAGCTGGTCTTGAATTTGTCAAAATTTTGGCTAGAATATATAGTTCAAATCCGGTAATTTCGTGTGCCTTTAAGTCCAATGAACGGACTCCGGACGGATTGAAATACTGGTAAGCATCAAATAATAGTATATACAGGTGTCTTATAGGCATGCTATTACTATACATGTATTCTTGCACGAGCTACCTGTATTTGTTGACATTTTTATTTTAAGTAAACAGATTAGCAAAACTTTTTTTCAAAGCATCACAAGATTGTTCTGTTATTTCGTTTAATTGATTTTACATAATGTCCGTTCCTGCCTCAGGACGTTTCTTGAATAGCCAGAAACATAAACAAATCAAAACGACTTCAGGACATGACCCTTTTACCAAGACTTGATGCTCATACTTATTGGTCACGAGTAAGCGCCTTACCGAACGCATTTTTGTAAATATATATAAGGGCGAGTATTTGATCTTCTGAGGAGGAGGGGAGACAGTTTTCCGGATTGATATTCTTTTTAATTTTTTGCTAGTACAAATTGTTTTCATTCATACTTGTTCCCTTTATAATCATGCATTTTGTTGGACAAAATATTCATTTTCACAATTCTACTACCCCAATCTCCCATCCTCAGAATTTAAAATGGTTATCCCCTAAAAACTAGATTTTGTTGACCGTCAACGGTATCCATGACTTCGCAATGACAATGGCTGCATCTTACTGTTGCATAAGTTTACAAAAGAAGACAAAGAAATACTTCCAGAATATATTCTAAAATCGGAAAAAATTAACAAGAAAAATGGTTCCTTTATATCATAAATCATAAATATGTCTGTTTTAATTAACCCTAATCTTGATAAATTTCATGCTTCCGTAGCCCTTTTCTGGATTTGCTTTCATTATGCAGAAATGCTTAAAATTTAATATTTAAAAGCAAAGAATGTTTAAGAAGCAAAACATATGAATACAGCACATGATCAAAAGTATTGGTAACCTCTAATGTTTTCCCCCATATATTTATTTCATATGAAAACTTTTTTTTCCAATTTTTTTTTTGTACAATAAACAATAATAAAAAAGCTCCACAACAAGAATATAACCAATTGAAAAAATAAACCTGTGAAAATTTGACACCAAATTGCAACTAGAATTACCCCAAACATGTTTTTTAAAAAAGAAAAAAAACATAGTTCTATATGATATATAAAGTGAAAGATCACAAGTTACAAATTCTGATGGACCAAATGATAAAAAAGGCCAATCTGTCTTCGATCAACCTAATATGTCTTCTTGAAATTATCAACATTATATAAATAAGAAGATATGGTGTGATTACCAACATATTACTAAACATCTTTTTCGAGGCCAATTGAGGTGAAGTATGAAATCGTAAACCACCGTACGGCCTTCAACAATAATGAGCAAAAGTTTAAACCCACATCGTACAGTAAGGATCCGAAATGACAAAATGTGAAACAATTTAAACAACAACAAAACTAATGGATTGATTAATGAACAACAATATGTAGATATGACAGCTAAATATACATGACATCATTGTAACGTCATAAAAATGGCTAAATGACGTCATGAAAAAAAAAATGAAACGAGAATGAAATGGCATTGACAGAACATCATTATATTATGCTTAATATATAGTTAAAATCAATATATATTTTATTAACCTTAATCATCGGCCATATCGGCCCATTGGCAGTTAAAGAACGACTAAATCGGCCCAATCGGCCCTTTGGCAGTTAAAGACAACGTCAATCGGCCCGATCGGCCCATTGGCAGTTAAAGGTAACGTCAATCTGCCCAGACACAATTTGAAAATGAAATATACAAGAAGGAAAAAGGTAAGATCCGTTTTATTTTATATTTTTTAGTTAAAAAAGTATGTAAATGTTAAAAAAAATGTTTTTATTAAATAAAATAATATAATATTAAAATAAAATAAAAGAAATTATGTTTTTTAAAGAAATTATGTTTTATAAAGGTTACGGAAATAAAAATAAAAAAAAAATTAATGCAGCTAATGTTAATACATATATTATTTATAAATATATTAACATATATTATTTATAAATCATTTTTTAAATAAAAAATTTTCACTCTGCATTATAAAAAAAAATAGGGACTTGTGACCCGTAATGTTAATATATGTATTAACATTAGCTGCATTAAATTTTTTTTTTTATTTTTTAGGACTCTGACGTGATTCGTGGATTACGTTATGTTACTAGTCCTTTTATATTAAAAAGTAAAAAACCTTTTCCTATTTCAAACAATTTAACAAAAAAAAAGATAAAAAGATGGAAAAAAATAACCGAACATGAATGAAAACACCTGCTTTCTATCACGTCTGCAATTTTTATATATATCTTGTTGTTCATAAAAAATAATTATATAAAAAAATAGTTATTATTCATTATGGCTGATATAGAAATATATAAGGAAGAAGAAGCAGAAGAAGGAATTCCTTCTAAACGATTTAAATGTGATGAATGTCCGAAAAATTATACGAGAAAATTTCGCTTAAAACAACATATTATACAGAAGCATGCAGAAATAATACCTATATACGCCTTTTACATCTTCGATACCTTTAAACAACCTTCAAACAACCTTCAAACAGTCCTTTTCTATACAAAGATACAATTGAAAAAGAAGATAAAGATAGTGAAGATGAAGATGATAAAAAGAAATATTTATAAAAAAGATGTTAACCTTACTGATTATCAACCTTATGTATTTGATACAGAAACAGTATATCGTATAAGCGATAATACATGTTTTCGTTTAAGTAACAAAGGATTATTAAGACAGTTACAAAAAAGAACTATATTTATGAAATTTTTACCGTTTCAACTTATAAAAATATTACAGTTAAAGGATGCTGTTACTACGGCAATACATGATTTTGAAGAAGAAAAACCTGTCAAATATTTACAAGATTTAGGAGAACTTATGATGTTAGGTGTACAAACACCTTATGGATGTGTCGATAATAGACAATTTTGGCAAATACCTACAACAGAAATATTACAACCAACAAAACAAGGAATATGTTTGGATTTTAACGACTATCGTCAATTTGTTAATTTATTAGACTATTTATATGTTCAAAAAGTTTTGAATTTTCAATGATTCTTAATGTTAAAAAGACATTAAATTATTATTATTTTATTAACTTTATAATTATTTAGTTTAAAAAAAAAAAAAAAATAAAAAAAAAAAAATAAAAAAAAAAAAAAAAATAAAAAAAAAAAAAATAAAAAAAAAAAAAAAAAATAAAAAAATAAATAAATAAATAAAAATAAAAAAAAATTAATGCAGCTAATCTTAATTTAAAATAAAAAAAATATTTTAAATTAAGATTACGGGTCACAAGCCCCTAATGCAGAGTGATTTTTTTTATTTACTTTATTTCTGTAACTTTTATATAACATGATTTCTTTCAAAAACATAATTTCTTTTATTTTATTTTAATATTATATTATTTTATATAACAAAAACATTTTTTTAAAACATTTACTTATTTTTTTAACTAAAAAATATAAAATAAAACGGAGCTTACCTTTTTCCTTCTTGTATATTTCAGCTTCAAGTTGTGTTTGACAAGATGTTATTATATAACAACGACGTTAGGTATCTATGACGGCACACGACGTTATAGTAATACGTGATATACAAGTTATTGGGGAATTAAAATAACAGAGGAAACTCTTTTTTGACGTTATTGATATTATAAAAATAAATATAAATTGAGTAACAACAAACCGATTTTAAAAAAAATTTTAGCATTAAAAGGCTAATAATCTTAGCTACTTATTATACATTATCTGTCTCGATAAAATATTTAGTAATAAAAAAGTTATTAACTCAGGTAAGTAAGTATAAACTATATAAACAAAAAACTAAAAAATACATAATTTTTTTTTATAATATTAATTACATTTTATAAAAAATAACATAACTTAAGTTACAATAGACCGATTTAAAAATTTGTTGGTGCACTGGAAAGTTGAGAATCTAATCTTTGTTTTATACGTTATCGGTCGTCCAACTGTCTATATCAATCTGCTCAGCTCTTAATAAAACTACATATCACGGCTTTGTGACGTCAAATACGTTGACCATGCCTTAATAACTTTGACCCGGACATATCAGCGACGTCATAATGTTTGAACCGACGTTGATAAGTTTGACCCAAACTGTAAAAAATAAAATTTTAATAATTTTTTTTTTATGCAACTAATGTTAATACATATGTTAACATTACGGGTCACAAGTCCCGAATGCAGAGTAATTTTTTTTTATTCAAAAAATGATTTTTATTTCCTCCTTATTACCCTCCCCAAATTACCCCCCCCTAATTAAAAATCCCCACACCCGCCAAAGTAATAGTACCTGAGCTATGGACCCAAACCGTGACGTCAACATATAAAAACAGGGAATTCTGGAAAAAATGGCGCGCCCCTTGTGGGCGCCGCCATTTTTTCCCAGATTTCCTGTTTGTATATGATGACGTCACTTTTGGATTGAGGCCATAGTCAGGTACTATTACTTACGTATACAAAATTATTTATTAATAATTTAATATATATTTCCCCGTCCCTTAACAAAATGAAAATGTGTGCAAGGTTCATGTATGTAACAATTTATTAACAAATAAATAGGGAATGGATCCATCGGACACTGATGATGCTCCCGCTTGCATATAACGTGATAAATGGACATAACTCTAAAACGGTACAAGTGATGCTACTAGAATTTGCACTTAATCTGAGTTTTGTGGTAATAAAAATTGTGTGTAAGTTTCAGAAATTTGGTTGAGACAAACTACAGTAAGAGAGCAGAAACGAAAAATTCAGCATATTTTTCATTTGTAAAGTGCATAACTCAAGAACGGTAAAAGTGACGCCACTAGTATTCAAACTTGATCTGCTTTTTGTAATAATAAGCATTGTGTATAAGTTTCATAACATTTGGTTGAGGAGGCAAACTAACTAGTGCAACTAGTAATGTAACTCCACACATATTTAACTCTAAAGTTAGAGAATGGAAACGAAAAATTCAGCGATTGTTTCAATTGTCAAGCGGCATAACTCTACAACGCTAAGAGTTACGCCACCAAATTTGTTATGTGATTTGTGGTAATAAGCATTGTGTATAGCTGTCATAACAGTTGGTTGAGGCAAACCAAAGCTAGAGAACGGAAACCAAATTTGGGACGTACGGACTGACGTTCAGGCAGACGGACAAGGGTAAAACTTAATGTCTCCTCCGCTACGGTGGGGGCATAAAAAACGATAGCCATTGAATATTAGGCTCCTGAATTGGGACAGGCACATATAAAATGTGGCAAGATTAAACATGTTTGTCATAAATTGCACTAGACTTCTTCAATTGTAAACTTACTATCTTACAAGGTAAAGGACTACCGGAAGACACGCCAAACTATCTACACATTATTCTTACTCCATTCGATTTGACTTTGCTATTTTTTTAATAACCAGAGCTCTTCGGTAGAGACGCAGATAATAATTTAATTGAACAATTGTGTAAACATAATAACCTTCTTTGGACTAGACTCACTCGGATTATAAACATGCTATCTTACATGGACGTCAATTTAGTTACTTAATCCATATTCCTTATTCGTTACTGATTCCTTATTCTTTACCTATTCGTTACTTATTTCTTATTCCTTATTTGTTACGTATTCCTTATTCGTTGCCTAATCGTTACTTATTCCTAATTCGTTACCTATTCGTTACTTATTCTTTATTTATTATTCGTTACCTATTCGTTACTATTTATACGTGTTTGTGCTCAACCGATCCTGTTACTTTATGTTCGAGACTTATGTGTTCCTTATTTGATTTGTATACGTTCTTCCTTTTTTTTAAACTGCTTTATATTCGTATGATTGCCAATGAACAACTCTCCACAAGAGATCAAATGACACAAAAATTAACAACTATATGTCACCGTACGGCCTTCAACAATGAATAAAGCCCATATTATATTTAGCACTGTCAGCTATAAAAGGCCCCGAAATGACAAATGTAAAACAATTAAAACGAGAAAACTAATAGCCTAATTTATGTACAAAAAATTGAACGAAAAACAACTATGCAAATATGTAACACATCAACAAACGTCAACCACTGAATTACAGGCTTCTGACTTGGGACAGGCACATCGAACAGAATGTGGCGGGGTTAGACAGGTTAATCCTACCCCTAACATGGGACACTGGTGTAACAGTTCAACATAAGATCGAACTATAAAAATCAGTTGAAAAAGGCTTAACTCATCAGACGGATATAAATTAGGGATGGCAACGAGTACTCGAGTACTCGGGTGCTCGATCGGAAGGCCGAGTACTCGAGTATAGTTTTAGTACTCGGATACTCGTTTGCCTGTTATACATCTTCAGATAGTTCTCTTCACATTTCCACTCACTTTAGTTCTGTTGGAATATCCCCTTCGTAATACAAAATGAAATCAATTAGCAACATACATATGTTTAAACTGAGTATAATATTTGTGATAGTAGTACCAGCAACGTCCTTTCCTTCCGAGAGAATGTTCTCACATTTCTACTTGTAACAAAAAAAAAAAAAAAAGAAAGTCAAACAGTCTTTCGTCTGAAATTGTTGACCAGATCATATTTCTAAACAAGAACAAAATCAAAGTGACCTGCGGTGAAGCCTACTCAACTGATTAGAGACAGTATTACCTTAACCTTTTTTTCCCTTGAATACATAGGCTATAATAAAACAAAAAAAATATATTCATATTGCCGATAACCCAAAGCTTGAAGGACACCGGATTTTAATAAGTTGAAAATACAATTCATAAGCATAAATACATAGATAAATCAATACAATTATAGATGATTACTGAATGCTGATATATGACATATATGTTGTATATTTAGTTAAATACCAAATAATAACAAAGGCTCTTTCTCGACGATCCGCCGGACAGGCACAACCAACTAAAACAAGTTAACTCGGGTCAAACTACATTAAATACCAAATATGTAGTGTAAAAAAGTTGGAAACCTGCGTCCAAACCCTATGATCGGAAGACCGTCTCAAGAGGTATACTTGGACAGTATATAAAAAAATGAATTATAATTATTCGTAACAAAACACCATTAACCATGAGCAGAAACATGAATTAAACTAAAAATGTTACATATCTGAAATATGTAAAAATAAACTTGACACTACGACTGTTGGGTAGAAAGTGAAGGCTTTCAAAATATTTTCCCGCACATGAAAATTTTCACGTGACTAAATTAGAAAATTCATACGCATCGTTAATACAAATGTTTCCTTCAATTCGTTGAAACGCGGAAAAATCTAATTTTTAACATTGGTACACTGATCAACACTTTCATGGATTAATAATTAACTCATCACAAGCCGTAAACACTTACCTTTGTTTGTTAATCAAGTCATCTATGTAAACGTGATTGGTATGAGATGTACATTTAAATTAATTTAATTAGTCTGTATTTGAAACTTAGGCCACACCAATTTGATTCATTGTTCGACGGACCCGCCCGCACCTATTTTTTTCAAAACAGAATTTTTTTATTTTTTTTATATTCCCGCTTCCCGCATCCGGAAATGTAATCATGTCTATTTCCCGCACCGTTTTTTTTGTAAATATTATAAAAAGATATCAACATTGGTTTCTTTCCCCCTTACTTATATTCCCTATCAAAAAATTATCGTTGTTAGAATAAAGTACAAAGAACTTCTGAAGGATTTGCCTTCAACTGCAATTATATTGTATGCTGGCAAAACAAAACTATCATTAGCCGCTGCTTGTTTATGCACCTGTCCTGATTGATTCAGGGGCCTGTCGTTCAGCAGTTATCGTTTGTTGATGTTGTTCATTGGTATTTTCCCGTTTGGATATATAAATTAGGGAGCTACCATTTGATTTTTATGGGGGGGGGCTAGGATGAAATTTGAAAAAAATAGGCAGGATAGGAGTTTTGAGTAAAAAAAAAAGGCAGGATGAGACACTTGCAAAAATAAAAAGTCAGGACGACAATTTAGGTAAAAAAAAGTCAGGATAAACTATAAAAAAAAAGGCAGGACCGAACAGAGTGAAAAATAAAAAGGCAGGACAGAGATTACAGCTAAAAAAAAAATGCAGGACAAAATTTTTCATCCTAGCCCCCCCATAAAATTCAAATGGTAGCTCCCTTAGATCGTTGGTTTTCCTGTTCGAATTGTGTACGCTAATAATTTTGGGATCCTTTATAGCTTGCTGTTTGGTCTGTATCAAAGCCCTGTGTAAAAGGCCGTACTTTGACCTGTGTTGTTTGTTATTGTCAGGTTGAGAACAAACCCTCCCTCAGACAATTGGTGTCATTTTACTGATGTAGAAAAGAAAAAAGAAATACCAAGGATTTGTATAGTTCTATACAAAACCTTGAAAATTTAGAATTTTGTACTCAAAAAGAGGAGAGTTACATCATATTTTAAACTTTTTCTAAAAGAGGGGTCCACTTATTTTGAATAATATTAAACTGTTGAAGTAAATGTGTTAATTTAACATAGTAAAGTCCAGGAATATTACAAAATTCTTGGACATGTTTTGACCATTTAATACTAGATAGATATATAGTTCTTTGAGAAAATATGAGCCCTTTTGTACAAACAAATATATAACTTATATTGATCCCTCATAAAACATGTAAAAGGGATATTTATAACATTAAGGGGTTGCCCCCAAACTGATTATGACTTGGATGGAGAATTGTCTCATTGTCAGTCACACATACATAGACCAGATTTAATTATTTCTTGGTGAACAGGGAAAAAATACTTCAGAAATTAAAGAAATGTCAAAGTACAAGTTATAAATCAAGTTTTATTATTGTTAAAACCTACTATTTTATGTTTACAAAAAAAAAATATAATCGCTCGCCTTTACTTTTCAAGCTTCGCCTCAAAAATTTGCAAATTAAATATTTTTTTATTAAAATTTTCAAATCGCTCGCTCGCCCCAAATTTTGGAGTCCAAAAATCCGTAGAACAAGAAATTAAATTGGTGTGGCCTTAACTATAATTGTTTAATTTACAATTTAAAGATAGGCGAACGTACGAGAGCGACGTTCAAACCCAAAAGTCGAAAATATTTATGAACTGACAACGTCATGGTTGAAAAAAAAAAGAAACTAAACAAACGATAATGCTAAAAAACAAAACAGAGAAAAGTACAAGTAATTTGAAGTCTACTACAATTGTTGTTGACAAATAAATGGACTAGTCGTATAATAAAAAAATACCAACTCCTCAGGAACTGATGATACGTTTATTGTCTACTTAGTCGGACTTTTTATGCAAATATTTTTGATTTGGTTCATGAACACGTACACAAACAACAATTGCTATTATGATATAGGTTATTGTAAAAACGGCGGTCGGTAATTCATGTGTAATTGACACAAAAAAAAAAAAAAAAAAAAAAACAACTGAGGAGCAAGCTATGTTTGTAGTACGTTTGTCTTTCGTTAATATGTTTATGAAAGGTGATAACAAAAACATTGCATCCCACCTAAAATTTCAACTTTTCAATAGACATTTAAGATTCATCCGGGTACTCGCGAGTATTAGAGTATCATGACCGAGTATCCGAGTATTAAATTTCAGGTCTTTTGAGATCCCTAATATAAATAGAAATACATCTAACAAAAGCACAGAGTGTACGTGGCCGGGTACTTGTATATCCCACAAAACAAAAGTATATGTGTCAGAGTACTCGCAATTACTGACAGCTATAGTTCAAAGCCACTAAGAACTTATAAAAAAACATGCATCTAAGACTAAAAATCGAAGCTTCAATATTTATGCCTGTTCCATTCAATCTGGCTTCAACATTGCTTTAGATGCCGAGGGTTTGTCATAGTAGGAGCAAATGTATAGCTAAATTAATGTTTGTCTTTGGCCAAGCAACGGAACCAACCTACGACCTCCTAAGCTGAAACGGCAGTTGCTATTAGAAATCTTCCAGGACTGCCCTACATATTTGCGAAGATTAAAGCCTCGATATTACAAAACGTCCGAGACAGCCCTACATGTTTGTGAAGATTGAAGCCTTGCTATTATAAACTTCCAAGACTGCCCTACATATTTGTGAAGATTGATGCCTCGATATTACAAAACATTCGATACAGCCCTACATGTTTGCGGAAATTGGACCCTCGATATTATAAGTCTTCCAAGACTGTCCTACACATTTGCGAAGATTGAATCCTCGATATTACAATCTTCCAAGACACCCCTGCATAATTGGGAAGATTGAAGCATCGCTGTTGCAAGACTTTCGAGACAGCCCTACATGTAGGTGAAGATTGAAGCCTTGCTATTACAAACCTTCCGAGAGAGCCCTTCATGTTAGTGAAGATTGAAACATCGCTATTACAAAACTTCCGAGACAGTCCTACATGATAGTGAAGATTGAAGCCTCGCTATTACGCAACTTCCGAATCATTCCTACATGTTAGTGAAGATTGAAGTCTCGCTATTAAAAAACTTTCGAGACAGCCCCACATACATGTATTAACCTAGGGTTTTCCGCCATATCGTATGTCCCAACTGTGCAGATTGTACCAAGTCATAACCGTGTGTCTTCTTCTCTGAAGTATTTTGATTATCAATGAATGCATTGTATTGTTTGTCTAATTTCAGTGACCGATACGCACTGCTGTGTCGTGTATTTTGCCATTGTTTGGTTATAAATAGTTTGTACTAAGTAACTTATTGTTTTATTTTCAATTATTGTTAATACCTACTTTTTGCATTATAATTGATTTACAATACATATGTATTTAGATAAAGTTTCCGTTAATATATATTATATATGCAGCAGACTAGAATAGTCTGAGAAACTGCACTAATTACATATGTGTGATACCAGATTCATGCACAAAATAGCAGCAAATTCCAGGAAGCCATTTATATCATCTTATATTGATCCTCTGCCACATACATGTATCATATGTGCATGCCAACTGTAGATATTGTACATTTTTACCAACTCAAAAAAAGAAAAAAAAAAACGCTCTAAAATGGCCCTAGTGTCCTTCTTTATAAAATATCTCTTAGACCGTGAGCCTTATTCTCTGAAGTATTTCAATAATTAATGAATTCATTGTATTGCATTGCTTGTCTAATAGCAGTGACCGATACGCACTGTTGTGTCGTGTATTTTGTCATTGTTTAGTTATAAATAGTTTGTACTAGATGAATAATTGTTTTATTTTTAATTATTGTTCATCCCTACTTTTTGCATACTGTAATTGATAAACAATATTTATATAAAGTTTCGATTAGTATATATTATATATTCAGCAGACTAGACTAGTCTGAGAAACTGCACTAATCATATATGTGTGGTACCAGATTCATGCACAAAATAGCAACAAATTCATCATAATTATGCTTTAATGTGATTTCAGGTAATACATTGACACCTGATTTTATGTCTTTTTTTGTTTTGTCTTTTGATAAATCGTCGGTAATTGTTATGTTTTTTTATTCAAATGTAAAAATTGTCCCTATCGTTAACCACGAATGCTGGTAACACATTGCAAATTTTTCTCTGGTTGCATGTGTTGTAAATATTTAAAAGGCCCATGTAGAGGCTGTATCAATTCAGGTTGCATTTAGACAGAGGATGCATAGCCAACTGATTCTTATTTCCTTCGCTTTCCTTGGTAAGTTTTTATTTATTTTGTTACAATTATAAAAGGGGGGGGGCCTTTGAAATGGGTTTTGAGAGTTGTTGTGGAAGAAAAAGTGCAAGCAAGAAAATGCTTTAATTCTTGTCAAACAAATTTGAAAAAAAATGAAATTTCATTGTTCTAAAATTAAGGCTTCACATGTACATAAGTGGAATTTTTGATAAACTTCCATAATAGGTTTTAAACCTTTTTAACCGATGTGTGAAAAGAAATTACAGACAAATTTAACTAAGATAACTTTGATTTTCACTCAATCCTTCCAGTGGGGGGTTTTCGGAAATTATTCCCTCATCCCTTCTTATGCACTGGTCCCTCGCAACGATACATTCCTTCGCCGATTCAACCAAATTCTCATTCGTCGCTCCCTCATCTCTTCTCTTCCACTGTGCAAGATTTGTTATAAAATGTCTTAAAGTTTTAGAATGAAACGTCCTAACCCGTGAATGTACTTTATTTTATACGTATGTTGCTGTTGAGAAAAGTTGTGTAACATTCTGTGCTTGTACAGTGAGTTGCGAATTCAAGGAGTGGGGTCGTAGAGGTATTTACCCTTTTTCAGTAGACAATACATATTTGTTTAGCTTAAATTCTTATAAAAGTTTGCTTGCTTCTTTCTGGTTTGTAAAATATCAATAAATTCAGTTTTGTGCAATTACGCTGCCATAAGAATTGAAGCTAGAACTACATTCAAAGTCATTTAGGGTAAAACATTCTGAAATATTTAATTTATTAATCATATAAAATAAAATCACGTTCTATTTTCAAGTGCAAAGTGGCTTTATACTAGTCTATTGCTTCCGATAAGGGTGAAGGTTTTGGTACCCTTAAAACGTTTAATCCGGCTGCTGCAATTGTGTGCACCTGTCCTAAGTCAGGAATCTGATGTTCAGTAGTTGTCGTTTGTTGATGTGGTTCATCAATGTTTGTCGTTTCTCGTTTTAAATATTGATTAGACAGTTGGTTTTTCAGTTTGAATGTTACAATTGTAATTTTTGGGTCCCTTTATAGCTTGCTGTTTGGTGTGAGTGAAGACTCTGTGTTGAAGATCGTGCTTTGACCTATAATGGTTTATTTTTATGACTTGGATGGAGAGTTTTCACATTGGGACTCATACCTCATCTTATTCTATCTATTAATTCTAGTAATGTTAGTTTTAAAAAATAAAGTAGTTTACGTTTTTATTAATTAAAAGACTTAAACATATATGGAAGACATGAAAATCATCCACCTTCCTGCTTTCCGTTCTAAAATATATTTATATTGTTCCAAATACAATATGAATATAACTCAAATATGTCTGTATTGTTTTCCTGGGGAAAAGCTGTCATACACCAATCCCCTTTTAATAGAGATTGAAATATTAATTTTAGACGCTAAAAACCTGAGAGAAAAAGCTGTCATACGCCAACCCCCTTTTAGAGATTGAAATATTAATTTTAGACGGTAAAAACCTGAGAGAAAAATATTTGACCTATATTTAAAAACTTTGTAAAATACGTTATAATTTCATTAATATTATATTCACTTGTTTATATTTACATAATTGTATGACAAATTACTTGTCATAGATTACAAAAAAAAATATTAATAGGTTATTCAATGGAATATGAAAATCCTTTTAACCTTAGGCAAGGATTTTAACACTTAAAATATTTTTTAGTACAAAAACAACAAGAAAAGGTGTTTGAAATCATATAAATGTATAAAACATTGATAATAACTGACAATGTGGTATTGGCTTTGCTTATACTTGAAGGCCGCAAGGTGACAAATAGTTGTTAATTTCTGTGTAATTTTCGTCTCTGGTCGAGGGATGTTTCATTGGCTATCATTCCACATCTTCTTATTTTTAAATTGAATAATGAAAACAGCGAAACTTTGAGATCATTAGATAATAAATGTTAACCATGGAATTTAATGTTATTTGCATTGAAGCGCATCGAAGGCACTGAATCATAAGGAAAAGAACTTGAAAAAGCGGATAATATCGCATATTTTTTGACTGTTTAATTGGAATCCGTTCCCATTTCACATAATTACATATTTGTGCTAAACCATTACGGAGGCTCGAGGGTATAAAAAATTCAGAAAAAAAATAATTTGTTTTTTTCCTTTCAATTTTTTTTTTATTTTATTAGTTAATTGTTACTTTATTATATAGTACAAAGCTCATTCAAAAAAATCAATTCGTTTTGGCTCCAGATGACTTTTAAAATGTAAATATCATTAAAAAGCTCCAAATTATCTCCCTTTGGTGCAAAAATGCCATTTCTTGGGATTAAAATTGAAATATCTTTTTTAAGCTCATCGATGTCTATATTTTTTATTATTATTTTCAAATAAGCTGTACTTATACTAAACTATTGTAAAATTTAGGCGATTTCTGTAATTTAGTTCTTTTTTATTTCGATATTACATTTTTGTACCTCTATTTAACCTATTAATTCAACAGAAAAAAGTACCTTTACAAAAATGTATGAGTCTTTCGAAGGCAGATTGTGAGCGTAAAAGAAACGTTGACTCCATTTTTTATTTTCTTCTTCTTTTTTTTAAAAGTATAAGATAAAGTTCATTTACAGTACAATATAAACCCCAATGACTGGGGAATAGAAATATGGTCACTGGGTCTTCTCCCGACCGGCAGTAAAACACTTGCTGAAGTGGTGCGTCCGTTTGGCTGTGCGGGATGTATCAAGTTCGCAGTCACGTCCGGTCAGAAAGGGGACGTTAAATCCGATGTCTCGTGTAGAGAGAGTGCCACACTCTTTGCACATTAAGAACCCTTGTAACAACTCATTGAGGGGTCCGTAGGTGGCCTGTTGCAAGGCAAAATTTCTGTCCCTATCCAACATACCCTCATTTTTCCGTGACAGCCATATTCACCCGACCATCATCCCAGATGGCCTCAATTGTGACATGACCTACCTATTGTATTTATTGTGAACTTGTTCTCGTCCTGAATATGCATGAAATATTTGCCACTGGACGTTAAGCAACCAACAATCAATCAATCAATAGAACAATATAGCGAAATCCAATATTAAGAAAAAAAAATCGATTTTAATAGACGCGAAGGAATTTTTGTCCGATTTTCGGAATCCTCTGGTTTTATCCATTTGAAGACCTTAAAAAAATTCCCCATGAACCTCCATTTTTCTTTTTATTAATCTTTTACATGTATAATTATAAGTCATTTGCAAAAGTCTTATATAATTTTATATATTTCTTAAAAGTATTTTAGAACTTTAACTGGTCAATGATAAAGCTATGAAAAGTCAAGAGAGAACATTTTCCCGCGAAAATTCCAATGGCTAATATCTCGAAATCAAGCACATTGACCCCTATATTTGATTTGCTTTTTTGATTCCTCATTTTATTCCCTATTAATACATACTAGTTTTATGAAAAGTTATTTATTTTCAAACTGAGTAAATATACAAAATTTTGATCTCATTTTACTCAAAAAGTAGCACATGAAGGTATATTCTATTAGGTTTATTACATATTTGATTAAATCAGGTAAAGAATAGCCTATTTGAAATTTTTATCATGTAAATACGGGATCAAAACTGTATCGTATGCCCTGAAATCATGAATTATTGAAAATATATAAGATGCATTGTTTTGACGTTGTCGTAACCTCGCCCTCCCCCAGTTTTGTGCCGAATACTAAAAAAGTGTTTTTTTTTCACATTGACCTAATATTGCTTTTATACCGCAACTTAAATTAAAACATTGATAGCTTTTCAAATTGTTACACACATGTCAAAGTTATTTAACCCTTCATGAACCTCTGATTATGGAGAAAGTGTTCCACGATGAAATTGACATTGTACAAAGGATAACTGTGTTACTGTAATTAGGAAATAAACACAACTAGTTGCAGAATAAAGTGCACGGGTAAGTAAAAGAAAGAATTTTTTTTTATAGAAAACGTATCTTTATGATCATAGTAAGATATGTAGACTAGTTATAAGTTTGAATGCTTCTTTAGGTAATTTAATAGGGTTGTAAAAGTATTGACCGTGTTCACATTTTCAGAATGAAGCGCCTCCATGCTTCATGCTTCATACAAAATGTACTTTGCTCAATGCTTTTACACCCCAATGAATTTCAGGGCCGTAAATTATATAGAGGCATGTAGGCAGTTGCCTCCTATTGTAAACCTATTGTAAACCGAGAAAAAAAGAGAAAAAATGAAGAAAAAACACTTACAAAAAATCAACAAAAGGTTAAAATTATGCTTTATCTTAATAGTACTGGTTGTTACTCTTACGTCTATTAAGGAGGTTGTGCTAAAGAGATTCGATTCGACCAGGCACAGAAAAATCCATTTAGCATTTGACAAAGCCTAACCGAATAAAACTTTCAATCTAAACAAACTGTGTTACGCTGCATTAATTTGAATTTGATAATTAAAGTTTTGTTAAGTACATGTATGCATTTTCATTTTAAGGTTAGAAAATTGTGTCTCTGAAATGAAGTAAAATAGCTCCATTTGAACAGTCAAAAATCCTGATAAACCATAAAAGAAAAAACTCAACTTCAGTGGGCATTTCATTTTAAGTACGCAAATTGGTTCCCTAAAACTTAGCAATAATAGCTTATTAAGAGTCATAAAGCAGGACAAAGGATAACAAAATCTTACTTTACCCGCACACGTTATCTAACTTTGGATTATAAATATTTTTAATATATTCCAGGCGCTTATTTATTGAAATATTACATAAATTTAACAAGAGGTGAATTCTGGGGAAGTACATTGCATTTTCTGCATAAAAAAGTCCACAAAATTTTTCACCTCGCTCCGCTCGGCAAACCTCAACTGCCTCCCCTTATAGGGAAGACAATTTACGGCCCTGAATTACAAAAAGAAGCATTCAATTCTTAAATGAAATGTTACATTCATGATGACACGATATTCCCTAATAAGTGTCTGTCCCAAGTCAGGAGTTTGTAATTCAGTGGTTGTCGTTTGTTGCTGTGTTACATATTTGTTTTCCTTTCATTATTTTTGTACATTATTTTGCTGTTAGATTTTTCGAGGTCTTTTATAGATGATTATGCTGCATTGGCCTTGCTCATGGTTAAAGACCGTACGGTGGCCAATAGATGTTTAATTCTGTTCCATTACGTCACTTGTGAAGAATTGTCTCATTTGCAATAATGCCGCATCTAGATCTCCCTTTTTATATATTATACATGTATATTAATGTAACTACTAGGAGATGGTATATATCTTAGAATAATACATTTATATATTACATTCTATATTTAATATGTACTATTTGGTCTCTCAAATTGCTCAGATATAATAACTGTTTAAACCTTTTAAAATTACAATGATTTAAGGATAAATGAACTGCTTAAATGGTATAACGTGAAAACTGTAATGCAAAAAGGAAACTTTATGATGTCCTTTTACCCAAAATGACAATTTGCATATATGGATTTTGAATAAAGTTATTGTGTCTGTTTGTTTTGTTCAAGCATCGGTGACAATATAATGGAATGTGATACGACTGTCATACAAGTGAGAGGTTTAGCTAGCTATAAAACCAGGTTCAATCCACCATTTTCTACATTTGAAAATGCCTGTACCAAGTCAGGAATATGACAGTTCTTTTTTGATGTTTCATCGTTTTTGATGCGTTTTGTTATTTTATTTTGCCATGTGGTTGTGGACTTTCCGAATTGATTTTCCTCTGAGTTCAGTATTTTTGTGATTTTACTTTTTAGTAGATATTTGCCAAACCTTATCAAAACACGTTCTTTAACCGACACTGAATATCCTATACGTTATTTTATTGGTAAAACAAACACATTCAAAATAGAAAAGAAAACCAAAACCTTACCCCTCAACTCGATCCTAAAGCACACCATTACAGCCATGCTCGGATCCATTACGCATCAGGTAAATAATCTTTTTTGGTTTTCGAATTCAATGAGCCAAACTGTTTTCTAGTCGTAGCTACTTCACTGTCAATGCTCTTTGACAAAAAAAATCATACAATGCAAAGAAATTAACACCGGGAACGTATTAAAATAAAATGACATTTCTTTGGGTTTTTGTCTAGTTGGAATATCTTCTTTATATGACACCTCTGATTCTTTATTGCAGTTTTATGATCCATTAATTGTGATAGTTCTTTATTTTGTTTATATACAAAGATGTAATACAGGATTAATTTTTCTCACATTTTTTATTTCACAAATTGAAGTTTTATAATAACAAGGTCAATTTATTACATTTATTGTGACAGTTGTAACACATGGGTCGTAATACTTCACTAATTTTATAGTTTATGTTGTTTAAATTCCTATTGATAATATAAAATTATAACTTTATCTTATTTACCTGAACATGTACACGGCTGTCTTTTTGGTAAATCGAGAAAAAAAAAAGGAATTTTGAAAGAACAAATCATAGTTACGGTGACTATGTATACTTTTATTATCGACTCTAGGAGTCGAGATTAAGAATTGAACGATGGACAGTTAGTGCGTGAATTTTTCTTGCTACCTGATTGGAAGATATTACGAGACGTGAATAATCAAAGTTTATTGATTGGTTAGGACAATCCAAACCTAGTAAATGTCCTTCAATCCCGTAGAGTATCGGATTTGTCCTCTCTATTTTAGCAATTAGATTTTGCCTGGTTATAATATATTGATACACAGGTAACTTTTATCTATAAATAGCCGAATCTTCTGGAGTTTCGTAAACGATATATACTACTTCAAAACGTGTGACCTCACGTGTGTGGTAAAATTTGTTGATTGATGCACGTGGCTATTCTAGTGAATGAATTAATCTACAAAGCGAGGGCACTTTCCATTTTCCTCAGCTAAGAGTCGACTAAAGCCCTTTTTGAAAGGCTAATGCTTGTTCTATTTGCGATATGGACCCCCATTTATTGACCCCAATGTAATAACAAAACTTTCCATATTTTCAACTTTAGTAAATCGTATATATATTTTTTTTACATTGGGCCCATCGATGCCGCTTTTTTTTGTTTTGCTAAAATTCTTGAAAGCGTTCAAATCATTTGTGAATGTATGATACTATTCATCATGATTGTATGATTGTAAATGGCCATACTATTTTTTTTTAATTGTGTTCCCCAGAGGAACAGCAACATTCATTATGTGTTCCCAAAATGAACATTACAGTATTCCTTAGAGAAACATTTCACTAAAGTGTAACGTTTGTTATGTGTTCCCTAAAAAAAAACCATTTAACTTAATTTGTAATTTTCATCACTTGTTCTCCAGAGGAAGTTGACAATTTTTCCCATGGAAACAATTTCACTAAAGTGTAACTTTTATTATGTGTCCTCAAGAGGAACATTACAAGGCTCTATTGGAGACATGTCACTAAGTGGTATAGTGTAACTTGTATTATGTGTTCACCAGATGAACACTTCACTAAAGATGAAAATTTCAGGGACTGAATTTTCGGCTCTCCCCTGTCACCATTAGCGTGTATAGTCTTGAGGAAACAATGATAGTTCGTCGGAAGGGGACGATGAATGGTTGACCAGTGTAAAGAGAGAGCCATATCTCTTGCACGTAAAAGACACCCTTGCAGAATTCGAAAAAGAGCTAAATGGTTACCGTAGATTTCGTCTATGCTCTCCAGATGATCATTACAATATGCCCTTAAACTAGGTGAACATTTCACTAAGGGCAACTTTTATTATGTGCCCTCCTGAGGAACATTTATTACAAGTTTCTATAGGGAAACATTTTACTAAATGGTAACTTGTATCATGTGTTTCAAAGATTAACATTTTAATAATCCTAAGGGAAACATTTCACTAAATCATAATTTTTAATATGTGTTGCCTAGAAAAACAGTTAACTTAATTTGTAATTTTCATCACTTGTTCTCCAGAGGAAGTTGACAATTTTTCCCATGGAAACAATTTCACTAAAGTGTAACTTTTATTATGTGTCCTCAAGAGGAACATTACAAGGCTCTATTGGAGACATGTCACTAAGTGGTATAGTGTAACTTGTATTATGTGTTCACCAGATGAACACTTCACTAAAGATGAAAATTTCAGGGACTGAATTTTCGACTCTCCCCTGACACCATTAGAGTGTATAGTCTTGAGGAAACAATGATAGTTCGTCGGAAGGGGACGATGAATGGTTGACCCGTGTAAAGAGAGAGCCATATCTCTTGCACGTAAAAGACACCCTTGTAGATTTCGAAAAAGAGCTAAATGGTAGCTTTCGTCTATGCTCTCAAGATGATCATTACAATATGCCTTTAAACTAGGTGAACATTTCACTAAGGGCAACTTTTATTATGTGCCCTCCTGAGGAACATTTATTACAAGGTTCTATAGGGGAACATTTTACTAAATGGTAACTTGTATCATGTGTTTCAAAGATTAACATTTTAATAATCCTAAGGGAAACATTTCACTTTAAATTATAACTTTTAATATGTGTTCTCTAGATGCACAATAAAATATTTTTCAGGGGAACATGTCAGTAAAGTGTAACTTGTATTATGTGTTCTCCAAATGAACATTTCAATATTCCCAACTGGAACATTTTACTAAATTGTATTTAGTTTATGTGTTCTTCAGAATAAAAAAAAAAACATTGCAATATTCCTGAGGGGAGATTTTACTAATGCTTCACATTTATTATGTTCCCAAGATTACAATAAATCACTGAATGACGGTATTTTTCACAATGACTGTGTTCCCCGAAGAACATTACAATATTCGGATTACTTTCATTATCAGAAAATATTGTTACGATTTCAATGAAATCAAAGTAGAATGAAAGGCAAATATCAGGAAACAGGAAAACATATAAGTCCCTTGGCAATATCAACTATCGAGCCTTTAACTCTTGTACTGCATTCGTCTCAACTCGGCCGATTCCGTACCCTCATGAGAGTAGCGGATTCTACCGAGAATTGCCGAATGTCTTGTTCGGATGACATTACCTAAGGCTAATAACACATTCTGATATAAAAACTGTCATGTAATAATCAAATATTTTTAACGGTGTGAAGTTGTAATTCTGTACTTATAAAAACTATTTATAACTTGTTCGAATGTTTTGCAGGTATAAAAAATGCTACATCATTACTGTTAAGAAGTATGTTTGTTTTTATATTTGATTAACGATTTTATCAGTTTTTACAACACAATTGTCTGTTTAATCAACTTCTAGGGTGATTATGATCCTCGTTGAACATCGTTCCGAGTCTATATTATTCTATCTAATATGTGAATGAATTAAAAAAAATCCTCTGACGAACTCCTTATTTGGTACATGCTCATCAATATTAGAAGTTTTTTTTAAATTATCAATATTATATTTCCTTATGAGTTCGTGGATACTGAAGTGTTCTTGTCACAATATGCTTATTTCAGGCACACAATTTATATAAAGCAAACTCTTATTGAATTATCTGAAAGCGGTTGGTTTGTAATCAAAACATTTCGTCTAAAACGAAAGTTGAGGATATTAATTTTGCTTATCTTCTTCAAAAAAAAAAAAAAGCTTTTTAGAAGACTGTTGATAAAATACAAATAAATGAACCTTAAAAGCAGAAAAAGCTAGAATTGAACATCCTTAATTTGCGATAGTCTTGTAACAAGCAATTATGTACAATTGGTTTTTATATGGTGTTATACTTTTCTACTTTCAGTGGTAAACATTGACAATGTTTTTTCACGAAGAAATCGTAACAGACGTCCAGGCGTGGATGAAGGTTCACACTCAGGGGGCAAACAAAATAGAGTGCGTCTTAATATACCACAACGACTCCTAGGTAAACTTGTTTGAATTGTAACACAACTAATCCCAATGTTTAAGATAATGATTATTATTATAGTACGAAAAGGACTTTTTTCAATGAAGGATTCATTCTATTTCCCCCGAATGTTTTGATATATGTACAACATGTTTTGCTTGAATCTCAATCTTTTTTTTTTGTTCAGTTGTTGTATAGTATATGGACACTTATGAAGGCAAATGTAAAACAAAAAACTCAGACTCAAATAAACATATCAAACATATCTATACTTACTTCGAAATTGAACGTAAAAAGAAAATCGTCTTTATAGCTGTAAATACATGTTTCTGTTGTTGGTGCAATTACGATAAAAATTCCAAATACATTTTGAAAAAAAAAGAAACAATAACTGGATAATGACTTGTTGTGACCTTGCCACAGATGCAATTAACAATTTGAAAATTAATAATTTTAATTTGATCTTTATAGGTTACAAATTTATTGGATGTCTTGTTGACAATAGAGCCCGGATGTTAGATGTGAAACATGTAGATAGAAAAATGACGCTACAAAAATGTGCAAAATTATGTTCCGAATATAGCTTCTTCGGTGTACAGGTTAGTGTAGATTAAGTGTACAGTATAGCTCAGATTCGATCTACAGGTTGGAAAGATCTTGGATCATCATCATAAAGAAATAAACCGTAGAAATTGAAATTAAAAAGCTTTTTTTTTTTATATGAAAGTTGAAAGACTGGTGATCACTAAAGAATCCTTTTGACAATCAATTTTAAATAATAAAAGCATGAAACAAAAATTAAAGAGGATTGCATATTTTGTCTGTTTCTTAGAACGGAAGTACCCGTTCCCGAAAGTTCCGAGCATATTAAATTGCAGTGACCTTACACGAAGTTTTAGGTTTTTTAGTGATTGATTTTTATGTATTTTATCATTTAAGTTTTCTAGACAGTGTTTTTGTGGAAATGCCCGCGGTAATAAGAGAGTTTACAGAAGAAGACCTAGACGAGAATGTAATTTTGCTTGTGGTGGAAATAGGAGACAAAGCTGTGGTGGGAGATGGAGGAACATAGTGTATTGTAAGCAACTTTTTTTTTTCGTAAAATGTAAAAAGGAAATCACGCAATGGCGTCCAAAATATTATTGACTCCACTTTGACAACAGAATACGACGAATGTAAGGCGCCATAAAAGGTCATCAATAGAAAGGTCATCAATAGAAAACAGTTGAACAAAATCAGAACCGAAATAAGAAAAAATATCAAGATTATGAAAAAACTTATATACAGACGATAGCTAAATGTTGTTTTATCAGTGGAGTATGGTCCTTCATTGCTTTTTTCTTTAACTTTTTAAAGATTTTTTCTCTTTTCTTCTTTATTCATTTTGACACTTATTCTCGATTTTTCAATTTCAGCTACTTATTATTATGTATAATTCCTTATTTTCATACTTTTGGCTTTTTATTCAGCAATTTGCCAAATATTTTTTGTTCTGTAAACCCCTCATACATGTAGGATGTATATATTCATGACAACAAATCACTACACGTGCATACAAAAACAAAACAAAAAACCCGACGATCGATATCGATTAAACTTTAGAAATGTTATTATTTCTCTTGTAGCAAAACAAGTATCATGTGAGTAAAAATATTTTAGTTACATATTCATTTAAGTAAAAATTAATCTAAGACATACACAGTTGGGTATCTGGTGATCAAAACATTATGGTACGACCATTTAACTTAAAAACAAGTTTTGTTCCCCCAAAAAGATATGCTGATCCCAATTTGATATTTTTTTTAATTTTTATAAAAGATATTGTTTCCAGATTTTCTTCATACCACATAGTCTTAAATATTGAAAAAAAAAATAATTTGATTGATAGCGTTGGAAAACTAACTAAACTTGACCCCGTTTTGATCAGATAAAATAACATGCTCCCCCTTTTTTTTATGGACCTCACTTTATAAATTTACATTGGAGATATGTATATTTGTTAATACTTTTTTCGTGCAATTTGAATATCATTATTTAGAATATATTGCATCTTGAAATGATGACGTATCTATATCACGTGATATATATTCTTCCTTAAAACATTTAGCAATATCGACCTGTGCATCTGGTCCCTGTAAGAATGGAGCAACTTGCAAAGACAAAGCGAATGGATATAACTGCATATGTCCTCCTGGGTTTACCGATGAATATTGCTCTACCGGTAAGTAGTTAATAAACATTGTCCGAAACAAACATTACACTTATCAATTCAAAGATCCCTTGAAAATTAATAACATACCAAAGGAAAATTGACGTATATTTGAAAGATAATTTAAGAATATTTTCGCAATATCAATTTAAACAGAAGCCAAAGAAATTGTTCGCATACCATACGTTGTTTTGAAAACATTACCCAAGGACAGTGCTCCAAAACATGATTAAAGATCGTAATAAATAATTGCTTTATACATTGAAGAAAATTAGACGCAGAATTTCTCAATAATATATCAATAAACAAAAAATCATCTTTATACATTTTAATTTGACACCTAGCTACATATGCATTAAAAAAATATTTTAAATACGTTACAACAAAGACCAAAAGGTTGGACAGTCGAAAATAGGAATTATTTGAGAGGACTTTGTAATTGAGTAACATATACAGCTTGAGTTTAATACAGATACAAGCTAAATATGTCTGGTACTTTCATTGTTTTCCATATGGTTAACGTTATATCAACTATACAATTTACAATCGATTAGAGATAAAGGATACAACAGATAATGTTAAGTCTGCCTCATATCTTTACTTACATCTAGAATTTGACAATGAGGGTCGGTTGAAAACCATAATTTACAACAAACGAGAGGATTTCAGCTTCCCAATTGTGAACTTTCCATTTCTATGTAGCAACATTCCAGCAGCGCCTGCATACGTAGTATATATTTCCCAATTGATACGACATTCCCTTGCTTGGTTTTCCTATTATGATATCCTCGATAGAATGTTGCTGCTCACAAGGAAGCTGTAAAACCAAGAGATCCAAATAGTTAAGTTGAAATCCTCCCTTTGTAAATTTTACGAACGCCATCACGAGTTAGTTGACCGTTATGGAATAACCGTCTTACAGATGATATCGGATATGTTTCTTACGTCGTAACTACAATTCCCTTCCCTTTTCTTGAATGTGACCTACCGAAATAAGACTATTTACGGGGTTTGTAATAACATGAGCAACCCGACGGGTGCCACATGATGAGCAGGATCTGCCTACCCTTTCTGAGCACCGGAGATCATTCCTAGTTTTTATACGCCCGTCAAAATTTTGACGGGACGTATTATGGTATACAAATGTCCGGTGTCCGTTCTTCTGTCTGTCCGTCCGTCTGTCCGTCTGTCTGTCCGGTGTAAACATGTCGCACCGTAACTTGAGAACGACTTATCCAAATTTCATGAAACTTAATATAGTTGTTTCTTATGATGGTCAAATGATCTGTATACTTTTTGGTGAAAATAAGATTTAAACTTTTTGAGTTACGGCACTTTGTAACTAAAACAGGGGTGTGTTTTTTTCACATGTCGCACTGTATCTCAAAAACGATTCTTCATCATGGCTTAAAACTTTACACACTTCTTAGTTATATTAACCTTAATATCTGTATATTTTTTGGTGATGATTCAAAATTTCACTTTTGAGTTATTGAGTATTTTGTAAAAAAGGGGGAGGTTTTTTTTACATGTCGCGCCATATCTCAAAAACGATTTATGATTATTGCTTAAAACTTTACACATGTCTTTGTTATATTAATCTAAAGATCTGTATACTTTTTGGTGATGATTAAAAATTTCATTTTTGAGTTATTGAGTAGTTTGTAAAAAAGGGGGAGGTTTTTTTACATGTTGTGTCGTATCTCAAAAACAATTTATGATTATTGCTTAAAACGTTACACACTTCTATGTTGTATTAATCTAAAGATCTGTAGTGTATACTTTTTGGTGATGATTCAAAATTTTATTTTTGAGTTATTGAGTACTTTGTTAAACAGGGGAGGTTTTTTTTACATGTCGCGCCGTATCTCAAAAATAATTTATGATTATTGCTTAAAAATTTACACACTTCTTTGTTATATTAATCTAAAGATCTGTATACTTTTTGGTTTTGATTCAAAATTTTATCTTAGTGATATTAAGTATTTTGTAAAAAAAAAAAAAAGGTGGGGGCTTTCACATGTCCCGCCGTGTCTCAAAAACAATATATGGTTATTGCTTAAAACTTTCTTAGAAACTATTTCTGATTATTGCATGAAAATTCCACACAAGACGTCGGGCGTATCATGCGCTCATGGCGCAGCTGTTTATTTTGTTCGGGTTCGTGTTGCTCAGTCTTTAGTTTTCTATGTTGTTTCTTGTGTACTATTAGTTGTCTGTTTGTCTTTTTCATTTTTAGCCATGGCATTGTCAGTTAATTTTCGATTTATGAGTTGGACTGTTCCTCTGGTATTTTTCGCCCCTCTTTTACAATTGTTGAAACATGCATCCTATAACATTAGCCTACCATCAATCTGGTTTCATTCCCAGCGAACAAACTGAAGATATTATATTTCAGACATTTGTTGAACTATTACCTTTTGCAGTAAAATCAAATTACGAGATCAACATTTTGATATTCCTCTAAACAAATCCTGCAACACAATAATTTAGTTAACCATAAAATTCTGGTCACATCAACTTGCAATTTAGTACACATGTTTTGTATAATATGAACTAATAATTTATGTTTTATATTAGTATACTAATAAGACGGACGTTTATTTTTCAGACGTTGATGAATGTGAAACTAATCCCTGTATGAATAGTGGCACATGTAAGGACGAAATAAATGGATATAAATGTACCTGTCCTGCTGGGTATACTGGTACCAACTGTGAGAGTCGTAAGTTAATACCTGTATTACTAGATCGTTTAAAAGGTAGATGCATTAATGATTCCCTCTCCCCCTAACAAGAAAAATCCAAAAACGAACACTTTATACTAGACTGACATAGGGATCTATGAAATATATGAAACGATGAGCGTATTTTAAAATACGTGAAGCCAAATCCTAAAGTCAAGATAACATTTATACTAGATACATGTATAATACATTTTTAGTAGATCTTACTCTTTTCGTTAGTTCGACACACCTAAAAATCCAATAAAACGCAACTTGACCATGTAACAAATGCACTTGGCCTTCTTATTATCGACAAAGCAATTGTTTTCAATATTTAGTTCAAACAATTATATTTGCTTTCAGACACAGATATCTGTGGGTACGATAATCCTTGTAAAAATGGAGGCACTTGTAAAAATTCTGATAATGGGTATTCATGTTCATGTCCAACAGGATTTACTGGGAAAAACTGCGAAATAAGTAAGCAACAAACAGATAGTTATTGGGATATATGCAGAAATCGTTAGTTACTGAAAATGCTACCTAAATTTATATGAAGTAGATGTAAGCAATTATAGGCCATCATACGCCCGTCAACAATGATTAAAACCCGTATATCATGGATCTTAGTTTAAGTTTACAGGCTTTATAAACAATATTTAAAATGGGATATCCCGTTTTTTATACGCAAACTTTCTCACCAAATTGTTATACCTGTATCTTTGAAAGAATGGGTTAAAGAGTAAAATCACAAAAATACTGAATTCCGAGGAAAATACAAATCGGAAAGTTTTTAATTAAATGGTAAAATCAAAGGTTTGATTAACTTGAAGTAAAAACATCCGTCTGAATAATTTACCAGTTATACATAAGTTACGTTTATTGAGATTTAAACAAGACTGTAGACAGGAAAAGAGTACAATTTGTGCAATACAGACGCCGCAATAAGGGACGTTTTTGTTTATTTTGGTATAATACTTATTAGATGGACATTTATTTTTCAGATATTGACGAATGTGAACCTAATCCATGTAAGAATAGTGGCACATGTAAGGATGAAATAAATGGATATTTGTGTACCTGCCCTGATGGGTATACTGGTACCAACTGTGAGAATGGTAAGCGAGATTTTCATTTTTTCGACACAGAAATTATGCATGATTCAAACTCAACAATTAAACACATTTTCTCACTTTCGTCTAGTAGACTCAATATTCATTTCGCACTTAGATATGATTTTCTGTTTAATTAGTTATATTTTCTTCCAGAAATTCATGGCTGTGGCTACGAAAATCCTTGTACAAATGGAGGCACCTGTAGAGATACCGCCAATGGGTATTTCTGTTCATGTCTAAAAGGATTTGCGGGAAAACACTGTCAAATAAGTAAACAATAAACAAATATTTTTCATATCTATTGGGCTTTATGCACAAATGTTTAATCTTTGAAATTTCAGAATAACCAACAACACAGAGCTGTAATAGACATCATTCTAAGCAAAATGAATACATGAACAATATCCATAATTTTACAAATACGAAATCTGCAATTTCATATTTTGAAAACAATTCAAATGTCGATGGATTATACGTTGTTTTCATATTTGATTAACCTTCTAAAAGAACAAACTTATTATTCTTTCAAAGCTAAAATTTATTGCAATGAAAATATAAAAACACTTAATGGTGCTTTAAGTTACCTAATGATAATTCTAAGCCAACTTCAACTATTAAATACATCAAGATTGTCCAGCCTCTAATTCTCACCCGTACCCATTCACTAAGTTAAGTATAAAATACCTCAAAAACAGTCCGAGAAAAACTTGCTTCTTGCAAATAATTTGATTAGCATTTTTACATAAAACACCTCAATGTTTTATCATATTTCAAAAGTTAAATAACTGCTTTATATAAAATCAATATTTTAAATACATAAATGTATTTAAGTTATCAATGTTTCAAATTTATATGGCTTACTAATATGTCTTACTAATATATGCTTTAGATATTGATGATTGTGGCTACATTAATCCTTGTAAAAATGGAGGCACTTGTATTGACGAGGTTAACGGATACTCATGTTCATGTGCAACAGGATTTTACGGCAAGAGTTGTCGGGCAAGTAAGTCAAAGACAATTTATAAAATCTATTGGTTCCATCAATTACTATATAAAAAAAACTTTTACGGTGACCTAAAGTTGGTAATATCTGTGCCATTTTGGTCTCTTGTAGAGAGTTGTCTCATTGTCAATAATACCACATCTTTTATTTTATATTTCCAACATTAGACCAATATAAACAATCATCTCATGCATCATTAAATCCATTAACAATCACCTTATGATAATTGGAAACTAACTTAATTTAGGGGAAGTTCAAACTTTGTGCTACATACATGTATATACCATGCTAGTTTTCTAGAAAAATACAATAACTAATCTCATTTCAGGGCCTGTTATAGTTGACTATTTGTAATGGGCTTTGCTTATTGTAAAGGTGACATATAGTTGTTTATTTGTATCATTTGGTCTTTGTGAAGAGTTGTCTCATTAGCAATCAAACCACGTCTTTTTTTTAATATAAACTCATGTTTTCATATCGTCTATAATAACATTAACGGTACCAATTTTACTGCACGAGATGCGCATTTCAAAGATCTCTTAAATATTCCAGTTGATAAATGCATTGATTATGAATGGCTGCTTAATGTCCAGCGGCAAACTAATATGTGTATTCAGGACAAGAACAATTAAATGTAGCATGAATATGAACCATTATTTATACTAGCCCTACACTTTGAGTCAGATCTTAAGCGTGCTTAATCACAAGTATCAGTTCTCAGGAAGACATGTCACCTAAATCAGTCAGAAGCATTGTTCTGACTCCGATCCGATAAGTATGTGGTCTTACTCCTTAATGCTGCAAAGAAGCTTTAAATACCTGTTTTAAAGTCTTTGCTGCATTAAGGAGTCTTCCTTATGACCTCGAGGGGAACACGAAACCACCGATACAGTTTTTAATCTTCTTATGTGTTCAAATTGTTAGCTCTTAGATATTCAATGAATCAAAATCAATGTTATTAAAAAATATTGCTATAATTGGATAAATACTCCGTTTCCAGAAATTCCATGCCAAGAACCAGACAGTGTAATGGATGCAACAAAAACTGTTGATACACTTAAAGTTGGTGGTATTGTAACGTATGTTTGTGACTTTGGTTATTCAATGTTAAGTGGAGATGCTATTCTAACATGTAAAATAGGACCTTTTTGGATGGGAACCTTACCGACATGTTCAGGTAAGTAACAGTCGTATTCAAATGGTATATAAAGGCAACAGTAGTAAACCACTGTTCAAATTTCATAAAGCGATTGAGTAAAAAACAAATCAGGGTTATCAATTAATGTCGTAACTGCACTTCCGTTCCATTTCCACGGATGTGACCTTCCGAATTAGGCTTATTTTTGTTTTTGTACTAACACGAGCAACACGATAGGTGCCCAATGTGATGCAGGATCTGTGTACACTTCCAGAGCACCTGAGATCATTCACAGATTTAAGTGGGGTACGTTCTTTTGCTTACTCTTTATTTTCTGTGTTGTGTTTTTTTGTACTTGTGTTTAACTTTGTCCTTTTAGCCATGCCAATGTCACTTTATTTTTGATTTATGAGTTTGAATGTCCCTCTGATATCTTTTGACCCGCTTTAAAAATTATTGTAGGGCCCTTAAACCTGATAGGGTTTTGATTCTTGACTTTTGATTATGCGCAGCAATAACCTTTTGGTTTTCACAATTATGAGGGTATTGATGGGAGTAACAGACATTACTGAGTAAAACGTGCGGTATTCATGGCTAAAAACTAGAGAATGGAGAAAAATATGCCATAAAAAAATTGAAACAGTATAATGTGATGCTAAAATAAAAAATTAGAGAAAAATTGGAAAATTATATAAAGAATCGAGAAAAATTGCTAAAATTTATAAGAAAATGCAGAAATGAAGGATCAAAATCCAGACCCTCGCCTATGACCCTATCGTTAGTAGTACTAGGAAGTTTAATACCAGGGATCAGTAACGGTGCTAATTTTACTGCAACAAATATACATTTCTAGAAATACTATTTTTTCAGTGATGCTCCATTCAAAAGTATTTGCAAAATCCAAACAATTATACTATATTTAAAAAGCTTGTACAACAAAAGAGAAACCTAACACATAACCAAATTCGGAAAAGAATTATAAATGCCATGCATCACTTAAAGTTAAAAGAATATCAAAAATCAAGAGAGTTACACATAGTTGAAGGTATCTAAAAGTATTAACCTGAAACAAAGAATATATAGTTATTAAAGGTACCAGGATTATAATTTAGTACGCCAGACGCGCGTTTCGTCAACATAGGACTCATCATTGACGCTCATATCAAAATACTTATAAAGCCAAACAAGTACTAGTTGAAGAGCATAAAGGATCCAAAATTCCAAAAAGTTGTGCCAAATACGGCTAAGGTAATCTATGCCTGGGATAAGAAAATCCTTAGTTTTTAAAAAAATTCAAAGTTTTGTAAACAGGAAATTTATAAAAATGACCACATTATTGATATTCCTGTCAACACCGAAGTGTTGTCTACTGAAAACAGACTCGAATGAATATATTCCGTACTTGTATGACATGTATGATATTGTGTGATAAATGAATGATCAACCAAAATTTGATAGATACCGTTGTTGTCCGTTTGTTTGATGTGTTTTATCATTTGATTTTGCCATCTGATAAGGGACTTTCCGTTTTGAATTTTCCTCGGAGTTCAATATTTTTGTGATTTTACTTTTTACCACATATTTGACAAAGATGAAGTCACCAGCCATTCATTTCAGGTTGAAAGTATCCAGCCAACGTTAATTTAAAACAAATTCATTTTTTAGTTATCAAATGCAAGATTACAGGATTAAATGACTACACAATTCCGTCAACGACTAGTGATGTTTCACCTACCACACAAGTTTCATTTACATGTTTACCTGGGTACAAGTTACCAAACGGAGATGCAGGACAAAGGGAATGTAGATTAGGGGGTGAATGGAATACACCTCTACCAGCATGTGAAGGTCAGTAAAATAAACAACAGTACTGTAGTTAATCTATGTACAATATACATGTATACCATACTATGTAGCAAATAAATGTAATACTTGATAATTGGTAAGTTGCAATCAACACGTTTGTCTTACAACCTAATTTGAAGTCGTAAATCTATGTCAATATCAATATATATATATATATATATTATAGATTAAATTTGTACTACAACATGAAAAAATATAAACATTTTTTTAACTTATATATCAATCGACTACTATTGAAACTCCAATCTCCTTTTATGTATTGTGCATGATGTTTTATTGTTAACTTTAATTTCTGATTTGTGAATATGTTGTATACATATTTTAGATATAAATGAATGTCTGCCAAATCCATGTAAGCACGGCGCTCAGTGTAACAATAAAGTGAATGATTACAGTTGCACGTGTCCCCCAGGTTACGAAGGAACGAACTGTGAAATAGGTATGATGTCAGATAAAAATCAAAATGTCTTGATCTCAAAATTATAATTTGATTCTGTGAAAATTGTTTTCTCAGAAAATCATTGAAATGCAAATGAGAATAGACTTAGGGGACAATAAAATCCGTATTTGGAGGACAAACCTTCAACCCTTTATATCTTTCAGACTTTCAAAGCGAGTTATGTCTCAAGATCAACTGTCTTTTTTTGTTATTCGTTTTCTTTCAGATATTGACAATTGTCTTCAACATGAATGCAAGAACGGAGCCACATGTAAAGATAGAGTTAATGGCTACATGTGCATTTGTCCTCCTGGTTTCAAAGGAAAGCATTGCAAAATAGGTACGTGTATGGTGTGTTTTGCAATTTCCGAGATGCCAGTTAAGTGTATTCTCATATGTCTAATTTCCACAATTAATGTCTTTCAGTGATGCTAGTAATTGCAATGTTTAAATTAAAGCAAAAAAAAAAATCAGAAATTTAATGCAACATAGAAGAGGTAATCAATTCAAAAAGGAGCTAAAGTTTTACAAAATAGGATCAAGTTATTTGAGTTTTACATAAGAGAGATATATTCCTTTAATTATGAATATCTTGGGTCATAAATGTTGGAAAAAGTAATTGCAAACTCTTTAAAACGATATGAATATGTTTTAACGGTTTTTCCCCACTTTAGATCAACTGACAACTATTGAAATTTCAAACTGATTTGAAAGATTGTGCAATATAATGCCTTTCGACTGGGCTTTCGGTCAAGAGCGTCTTTTATTGTATCTTGGCTTACATCTAGAAATTGACAATGAGGGTCGTCTAGAAATTGACAAGGGGGGTCGGTTCGAAACACAATTTTACGACAAGAGAGATAATTTCAGCCTTCCAATTGTGAACTTCCCATTGCTAAGTAGCAGCATTCCAGCAGCACCTCCATACAAGGTAAATATCTCCCAATTAACACGATATTCCAATGCTTGCATTTCCTATCATGATTTCTAGAGGGTTGCTGCTCACAAGGAAACTATTAAACTAAGAGTTCTAAATGGTGAAGTTGAAATCATCCCTCCGTAAATTTTACAGACGCCTTCACGAGTTGGTTGACCGTTATGGAATAACCGTTTCACAAATGATATCGGATATGTTCCTTACGTCGTAACTTCAATCCCCTTCCCCTTGATGAATGTGACCTACCTTTTAAGACTATTTACCGAATTTTTTATAACATAAGCAACACGACAGGTGCCGCATGTGGAGCAGGATCTGCTTACCCTTCCGGAGCATCTGAGATCAGTCCTAGTTTTTGTGGGGTTCGTGTTGCTTATTCTTTATTTTTCTATGTTGTGTCATGTGTTCTTTTGTGTGTCTGTTTGTCTTCTTTCATTTTTAGACAGGCGTTGTCAGTTTATTTTCGATTTAGGAGTTTGACTGTTCCTCTGGTATCTTTCGTCCCTCTTTTTTACGACGAACAGTTCGATTTTAAGGATTCAAGAATTCGAACATGCCTTTTTTTTTAACTTTTGATCACAAAATAATTGTTCAGCTTTGTTTACCTATAATTAACTGTAGACTGTAATTTCTGAAGTTTTGGATATGTTGTACACATATTTCAGATATTAATGAATGTCTGCCAAATCCATGCAAGCACGGCGCTCCATGTAATGATAAAGTGAACGATTTCAGTTGCACATGTTCCCTGGGTTACAAAGGCAAGACCTGTGAAATAGGTATGATGTCAGATTAAACTGACAACGTCTCAATGTCAAAATTTTACTTTTAGTCTTTGAAATCTATTTTCTTCGCAAAAGAATGAAATACAAAAGAGAATAGACTAAAGGAGTAATGAACCCCATATTTGGAATACAACGTGCGAAAGTTAAAACCATTATGCCTTTCAGATGATTGTTATGTGAAAATTTTCTTTTAAAATGACGTACAGGTAGATTTTAAGTATTAGAACGTTGTAGACGTGGCATGTTTTGAAAAGAAGCTAATTTCAATATAAGTATTTTGCTTTGTTGGATTATTATAAACTGTGATTTCGGATAGTTCATGTGGTATACATATTTCAGATATTAATGAATGTCTGCCAAATCCATGCAAACACGGCGCTACATGTAATGATAAAGTGAACGATTACAGCTGCATGTGTCCCAAAGGTTACGAAGGCAAGAACTGTGCAATAGGTATGATGTCAGATTAAACTTTAAATGTCTTAATGTTAGTATTTTACTTTTAGTCTTTGCAATATGTTTTCGTAGAACAGCACTTTTTAACTTTAAGACTTTCAAAGCGTGTTATTTTTTTATAATCAATAAGGAGCTAAAGTTTTTACCAATCTAATCTGATATTCTGAGTTTTGCATAAGGGAAATATATTCCTTAAATTATGAATGTCTTATGTGATAAATTTTGAAACAAAAAGTATATGCACATTCTTTAATACCATGTATTTACACCACTGGGTCGATGTCACTGCTGGTGGAAGTTTCGTCCCCGAGGGTATCACCAGCCCAGTAGTCAACACTTTGGTATCAATGTCAATAGTGTCATTTTTGTAAATTTCCTGCTTACAAAACTGAATTTTTGGAAAAACTAAGGATTTTTTTTATCTCAGGCATAGATTACCTTAGCCGTATTTGGCACAACTTTTTGGAATTTTGGATCCTCAATGCTCTTCAACTTTGTACTTATTTGGTGTTATAAATATTTTGATATGAGCGACACTGATGAGTCTTATGTAGATGACACGCACGTCTGGCGTACTAAATTATAACCCTGGTACCTTTGATAACTATGTAAAGAACTTAACTTAAAACGTTTTTTTCTGAAATGTAGATCAAATGACAGTTATTGCATCTACAAACTCCTCTAAAATATGGTGCGATATTATACCTCCCGACTGATCTTTTATTTAAGGGTTAAAGATTATTACTAATCATCTCAACAAAATTGATTTTCTCGCTTGAGCCGGTACGTCAAAAGCGAGAAAAGCAATCGAGTTGAGATGACCAATAATAATCTGTTTATCGCTATTTTACCTATGACGATGTTGTCAATTTCATTAGCAAAGTCATGTGTCCCCTTAGTTTATAGCGATAATTTTCCATCTCAAGCGAGTAGCTTGATATGAGAAATAATCACAAAAGAAGATCAAAGGAAAAATGCACAAAATAGCGATAATGTCTTTTATATGACGAATAGGTCGATTTTAAAGATTTCAGTATTCGAACGTGCCTTGTGTTTTTAAAAGTTTGATAACAAAATAAGTGTTCTGCTTTATTGCATACGTGTAAACTGTAATTTCTGAACTTTTGGACATGTGGTCTACATATTTCAGATATAAATGAATGTCTGCCAAATCCATGCAAGCATGGCGCTACATGTAATGATAAGGTCAACGATTACAGCTGCAATTGTCCCCCAGGTTACAAAGGAAAGAATTGTGAAATAGGTATGATGTCAGATGAAAACGTAAATGTCTTTATGACAATATATTATCCATGTATAGTAAATCAATTTTCCTAAACACACATAATGAATAAAAAGGAGAAGATACTTGAGGGAATACAAAAGGAACATTTTTAAGACAACAATAAAAGCTTTTGACATTTTTACTTTCAAAGAGAGGGTTTTATTAAGGTGAACTATATTGATAAGTTATCCTTTTTATTTAAGACATAGATAAGATATAGACCATCAACTGTGATTTCTGATAGTTTGTTCATGTGGTATACATATTTCAGATATAAATGAATGTCTGCCAAATCCATGCAAGCACGGCGCTACATGTAATGATATAGTGAACGATTACAGCTGCACGTGTGCCCAAGGTTACAAAGGAAAGGACTGTGAAATAGGTATGATGTCAGATTAAACTCAAAATGTCTTAATGTTAATATTTTACTTTTAGTGTTTGACATCTATTCTCTTAGAAAAAAAATAAATACAAAAGCGAATAAACAAAGAGTACAATAAAATCCGTCTTTGGTAGACAAACAGTCAATACTTTTTTAAACTTTATTGCTTTAAAAGCTAGTTAAGTTTTTATGCCCCATTTATGGACATTATATTTTCTGGTCTATGCGTCCCTTCGTCCGTGCGTTCGTTCATCTGTTCGTCCGTTCGTCCGTTTGTTCGTACCAATTCAGGTTAAAGTTTTTGGTCGAGGTAGTTTTTGATGAAGTTGAAGTCTAATGAACATGAATAAAGGCAACAGTAGTATACCGCTTTTCAAAACTCATAAATCTATGGACAAAAAACAAAATCGGGGTAACAAACTAAAACTGAGGGAAACGCATTAAATATTAAACGAGAACAACGACACAACATAAAAATGTAACACACACAGCAACGGACTAAGCATTAGACAAAATCCGATGAGAATAACCAATATAACATCAAAACCAAATACATGAATTTGGGATAGAAAAGTACCGTGACACGTCTTATAGTAATGTGAATTCACACTCAAAAATAGGAGGAAACAAAGGACACAACTGAAACACAACGTATAAATGTTACACACACAGAAACGAACTATGAAACTTAGTAAACATGTTCCCTATGATATGATATATCTAACTTTGTTGTACAATTTGATGACACATTAGAAATTTTATCCCATTTTTACGGTCCATTGAACATAGAAAATGACAGTGCGGATGGGGCCTCTGATTACTAGGGTCACATTCCTGTTTATAATAAATTCAAAAAGGAGTTTAAGTTTAAACAGATCCGATCATTTATTCCGAATTTTGTATGAGGGAGATATATTCCTTAATTTATAAATATCTTAGGTGATAATTGTTGAAACAAAATGTTCTTGCAAACTCTTTAATACTATGTGAAAAATTTTAAATGATTTTTCTTAACTGTTAGATCAATTGACTACTATTGAAACTCCAAACTCCTTTAAAATATTGTGCAATATTATACCTTCCGTCTTATCTTTCAGTCAAGAGTGTCTTTTATATGACTAAAAGGTCGATTGTAAGGATTCCAGAATTCAAGCATGCCTCGTTTTTTAAAACGTGTGATCACAAAATAAGTGTTCAGCGTTGTTGAATAATTATAAATAATAATTTCTGAATTTTTGGACATGTGGCATACATATTTCAGATATAAATGAATGTCTGCCCAATCCATGCAAGCACGGCGCTACATGTAATGATAAAGTGAACGATTACAGCTGCACGTGTCCTCCAGGTTACAAAGGAAAGAACTGTGAAATAGGTATAATGTCTGATTAAAGCGTAAATGTCTTTATGAAAATATATTATCCAAGTGTAGTAAATCTATTTTCCTAAGCAAATGAATAAAAGGAGAAGATTTGTAAGGGGATACAGAATGAACATTTTGAAGACAACGGTTAACGCTTTTGACTTTTATACCTTCAAAGAGAGTTATTTTGTAAGGCGAACTATATTAATTTATTATCCTTTTTATTTCAGATATAGATAATTGTCTTCTACACCAATGCAAGAACGGAGCAACATGTAAAGATAGAGTTAATGGCTACATGTGTATCTGTCAAACTGGTTACACAGGACAGCTTTGCGATACAGGTATATGTAGGGTGTTTGTTTTACTATAGTCGATACATAATTAAAACAAATAGGACGTTTGTATGTTTCAAATTGTAACACATACTTTGTATTCTAGATAGACATATTTGAAAAATCTTTAACATATTAATTAATGGTAGTAGAGTGTATCAAAGCCAAAATGACCTCCAATATAACCAAATTTTAATGATGAGTCGGATCGTTTAAGACGGAGATATATTAACTTCCTCTCAATAATTTAAATAATAACCTTATTATCATGAAATGAATAGACATCTTTGAAACCATGTTATAAAACTTCCTAAGAATAATCTAAATGGAAACCTTATCAGGGGACAACAAAACCTTTATTTGGAATACCATTCGCAAAATTTTAAACGAATTTTAAAATTGAATATCAATTGACTACTATTGAAACTTCAAACTCCCTCAATATACTAGTAAGGTTATGCAAGATTATTCATCGCCGATGATTGTTTGGAAAAATGTTTCTTTTAAATGACGTACAGGTCAATTTTAAGTATCGAGAATTGAAGTTTGATAATTTGTTCATGTGATATACATATTTTAGATATAAATGACTGTCTGCCAAATCCATGCAAGCACGGCGCTACATGTAATGATAAAGTGAACGATTACAGCTGCACGTGTCTTATAGGTTACAAAGGAAAGAACTGTGAAATAGGTATGATGTCAGATTTAACTCAAAATGTCTTAATTATTGTATTTTACTTTAAGTCGTTGAAATCTGTTTTCTAAGAAAATGAATGAAATACAAAAGAGAAAATAAACTAAGGAGACAATAAAATCCGTATTTGGAAGACATACAGTTAATATTTTTTAACTTTAAAACTTTCAAATCGAGTTTTTTTTATATAATCAGTTCAAGAAGGAGCTTGAGTTTACGAAATCCGATCAAGTATTACGAGTTTTGTATGAGGGAGATATATTCCTTAGTTTATGAATATCTTATGAGATAATTGTTGAATCCAAAAGTTCTTGTAAAAAAGATAAAACGAGTTTTCTAAACTGTAGATCAATTGACAACTTTTGAAACTTGAAACCCCTTTAAAATATTGTGCAATATTATACCTCCCGACTGATCGTTACGTCCAGAGTGTCTTTTATATGACAAATTGATCAATTTTGAGGATTCCAGAATTCGAATATGCTTTGATTTTGAAAAACTTTGATCATGAAATAAGTACTTGGCTTTGTTGCATTATTATGAATTGTAAATGAATTGAATTTGTGGACATGTGGTATACATATTTCAGATATAAATGAATGTCTGCCAAATCCATGTAAGCACGGCGCTACATGTAATGATAAAGTGAACGATTACAGCTGCACGTGTCCCCCAGGTTACAAGGGAAAGAACTGTGAAATAGGTATGATGTCAGATATAACTCAAAATGTCTTAATGTCAATTTTTTATTTACTTTTAGTCTATGATATCTGTTTTCTTCGAAAAAGAATGAAATACAATAGCGAATAGACGAAGGGGATTATAAAATCCGTATTTGGAATACAAACTGTCATTGCTTTTTAACTTTAAGACTTCTAAAGCGAGCCATTATTTTTTTATAATCAATTCAAAAAGGGTCTAAGTCTTACAAGATCCGATGAAGTATTCCGAGTTTTACATGGGGGAGATATTTTCCTCAAATTATGACTGTCTTACGTGATAAATGTTGACTGAAAAAGGACTTGCAAACTTTTTAATACCATGTGAAAAAGTTTAAATGATTTATCTAAACTTTATCAATTAACAACTATTGAAACTTCTAACTTCAGTCAAGAGTAAAATTGAGAAAGGAAATGGGTAATGTGTCAAAGCGACAACAACCCGACCATAGAGCAGACATCAGCCGCAGGCCACCAATGGGTCTTCAATGTAGCGAGAAACTCCCGCACCCGTAGGTGTCCTTCAGCTGGCTCCTTAAAAAAATATGTATACACAGGGATAATGGACGTCATACTAAACTCCGAATTATACACAAGAAACTAAAATTAAAAAGCATACAAGACAATAAAGGCCAGAGGCTCCTGACATGGGACAGGCGCAAAATTGTGGTGGGGTTAAACATGTTTATGAGATCTCAACTCTCCCCCTATACCTCTAGCCAATGTATAAAAGTAAACGCATAACAATACGCACATTAAAATTCAGTTCAAGAGAAGTCCGAGTCCGATGTCAGAAGATGTAACAAAAGAAAATAAATAAAATGACAATAATACATAAATAACAACAGACTACTAACAGTTAACTGACATGCCAGCTCCAGACCTCAAATAAACTGATTGAAAGATTATGTCTTCACCATTTGAATATCAGGTACAATACCTCCCGTTAGGGGTTTAGTATCATACTATCATAAAATATATGAGAAGAACATAACCCGTGTCATGCCAACAACTGTTTTTCAAATAAATGTGTTTTTTCCCGATGCAAAACCTAACGCCAAAATATGCAATCTTTAATGGCCTGACAACAGTATCGTAACTATATCCCTTCTTAATAAGTCTGTTTAAAGGTTTTGTAAGCTGTTGAGGTGAATACTGACATGTTTGTGCTTTGTAAAGAATATTACCATAAAAGATTGGATGTGAAATAGCTGAACGTATAAGATGTCTGCATGTTGAGTTATATTTACGAATTATTTCCTTATACCGATGATGAAATTTAGTAAATGTTTTGACTAGTTTGTGATATCGAAAACCCTGGTGTTATAATTTTTCTGTAATACATAAATTTCTCTCGCTAATATCTAATACGTTGTTACATACAAGAGCAAATCGTACAAGTTGAGATATATAAACAGAATAAGATGGTGACAAGGGAACGTCACCATCTAAAAATGGATAATTAATGATAGGAAATGAAAAATCATCTCTTTTATCATAATTTTTTGTATTAAGCTTCCCGTTATGATATAGATATCAAGATCGAGGGAAGGGCAGTGGTCATTGTTAGTATTAGATAAACTCATCATAGATATCAGGACCAAATATAGTATATACGCCATACGCGCGTTTCGTCTACTAAAGACTCATCAGTGACGCTCGAATCCAAAAAAGTTAAAAAGGCCAAATAAAGTACGAAGTTGAAGAGCAATGAGGACCAAAATATTAGCCTTTATATGACGAACATGTCGATTTTTAAAGATTGCAGAATTCGAACATGCTTTGCTTTTTTTAAAGTTTAATCACAAAATAAGTGTTCAGCTATGTTGTATAATTATAAGCTGTAATTTCTGAATGTTTGGACATGTGGTACACATATTTCAGATGTAAATGAATGTCTGCCTAATCCATGTAAGCACGGCGCTACATGTAATGATCAAGTGAACGGTTACAGCTGCACGTGTCCCCCAGGTTACAAAGGAATGAACTGTGAAATAGGTATAATGTCAAATTAAAATCAAAATGTCTTAATGTCAATATTTTATTTTTAGTCTTGGAAAACTGTTTTATTAGAAAAAGAATGAAATAAAAAAGAAAATAGACTTAGGGGACAAAAAAAAAACTGTATTTGGAATTCTTTTTTTTAGCATGTGAAAAGGTTTAAACAATTTTTTAAATTGTATATCAATTGACTACTATTAAAACTTCAAACTGCCTTAACATACTAGTATTGTGCAAGATTATGCCTCTCAGATGATTGTTCGGTGAAAAGTTTCTTTTAAATGACCTACAGGTGGATTTGAAGTATTTGACAATTCAAGACAAGCTGTGTTTTAAAAAAAGTTGATTTCAAAATAATTATTCGGCTTTGTTGGATATGTAAACTGTAATTTCTGATAGTTTGGTCATGTGGTATACATATTTCAGATATAAATGAATGTCTGCAAAATCCATGCAAACACGGCGCTACATGTAATGATAAAGTGAACGATTACAGATGCACGTGTGCCCCAGGTTACAAAGGAAAGAACTGTGAAACAGGTATGATGTCAGATTAAACTCGAAATGGGGACAATAAAATCCGTATTTCGAATACCTCTTGCAAAACTTTAAACGCATTTTAAAATTGAATATCAATTGACTACTATTTAAACTTCAAACTCCCTTTATATACTAGTATTGTGCAAGATTATGCCTCTCAGATGATTGCTCGGTGAAAAGTTTTTTTTTAAATGACGTACAGGTCGATTTTAAGTATTCGAGAATTGAAAACGTGCCTTGTTTTAAAGAAAAGTTTAAAACAATAAGTATTTGGCTTTGTTGAATTATTATAAACTGTGATTTCTGATAGTTTGTTCATGTGGAATACATATTTCAGATATAAATGAATGTCTGCCAAATCCATGCAAGCATGGCGCTACATGTAAGGATAAAGTGAACGATTACAGCTGCACGTGTCCCAAAGGTTATAAAGGAAAGAATTGTGAAATAGGTATGATGTCAGATAAAAACGATAATGTCTTTATGAAAATATATTATCCAACTGTAGTAAATTTATTTTCCTAAACAACCATAATGAATTTAAATGAGAAGATACTTAAGGGGATACAAACGGAATATTTTAAAGACAAAGGTAAACGCTTTTGACTTTTATACTTTCAAAAAGAGTTATTTCTTCAGGCAAACGATATTGATTTGTTATCCTTTTCGTTTCAGATATAGACAATTGTCTTCTACATCAATGCAAGAACGGAGCCACATGTAAAGATAAAGTTAATGGCTACGTGTGTATCTGTCAAATTGGTTACACAGGACAGCACTGCGATACAGGTATATGTATGGTGTTTGTTTTGCTATAATCGCTACATAATCTAAACATTTGGGACGTTAATATTTTTCCTATTTTGACAAATACTTTTTATTCGAGATCGACATATTCGAAAAATCTTTAAAATAATTAATGGTATTAGAGTGTATCAAAACCAAAATGACCTCCAATATAACCAAATTTTAACGATGAGTCGGATCGTTCAAGACGGAGATATGTTACCTTCCTAAGAATAATGTAAATGTAATTATTATTACCATGAAATAAATAGACATCTTTGAAACTATGTTATAAAAGTTTCAATACTTTTGTTTGTATTTAGTGGACAGTACATGGTATATTATTGAACCTCCAAAAGTTTCAGTATCTTGTGAGACATTTTTATTCCTGATGGCCTTTTTATCAGGAATCACAATATATGAACTTCAGGTTGATTTTAATAATTTAAGAATTTCGAACTTGTGTTGTTCTGAAAAATAGACTATGAACTAGCACTCAGCTTTATATGTTTAAAACTATAATATTTAAAATATTCAGTCAACCCTGTATTAAGAGATCACTCAAGGGAGAAGGCAAAAGTGGTCTCTTAATATATGTAGTCTTTGAAAAAAGGTTCCCCAATTTAATGCATTTATTTGCATTATAACGTTTGAACGTACTAGTGCAAGTAAACAATAATGTATTGGTATCGTATGTATATCCACTATGACTAATTATGAGAACTTTCATTATATAATTCAATTTATTCCTTGCCTTTTTGTATTTTCTTTTAAATTGTTCTGACTTTATACATCACAATACAGGATTCTTGTTACATTATGTTCAACATGAGTCGTGCGAAAATACCCCAGGGTGCAGCTAGAGCCCTCACATGATCTTTAAGATTTTACATAAATTGCCTCATTGTAATGATTATGCAATGACATATATTATTTATAAATTCATGAATGCGTTTTTTTGTTCAACTAAAAATGTAATTTTCTAAACTGCAGATCAATTGACAACTATTGGAACTTCAAACTACTTTAAAATATGTGCAATATCAGACCTCCCGACTGATATTTCTGTCATGAGTGTCTTTGATATGACGAACAGGTCGATTGTTAAAGATTCCAGAAAAGAAACAAGCATTATTTTTTTTTCAAAGTTTGATCACAAAATAAACGTTTAGCTTTGTTGTATCATTATAAACTGTATTTTTTGAACTTTTAGACATGTGGTATATATATTTCAGATATAAATGAATGTCTACCAAATCCATGCAAGCACGGCGCTACATGTAATGATAAAGTGAACGATTACAGCTGCACGTGTCCCCCAGGTTACAAGGGAAAGAACTGTGAAATAGGTATGCTGTCAGATTAAACTCAAAATGTCTCAATGTCAATATTTTACTTTTAGTCTTTGAAATTGGTTTTCTTCGAAACAGAATGAACTACAAAAGATAAAAGACTTGGTGGACAATAAAACATATATTTGGAATACATTTGTTTTTACATGTGCAAAAGTTTAAACGATTTTTAAAATTGTACATCAATTGACTACTATCGAAACTTCAAACTCCCTTGATATACTAGTATTGTGCAAGATTATGCCTCTCGGATGATTGCTCGGTGAAAAGTTTTTTTTTAAATGACGTACAGGTGGATTTTAAGTATTCAAGAATTTAAGACGTGCCTTGTTTTAAAAATAGTTAAAAACAATAAGTATTTGGCTTTGTTGAATTATTATAAACTGTGATTTCTGATAGTTTGTTCACGTGGAATACCAATTTCAGATATAGATGAATGTCTGCCAAATCCATGCAAGCACGGCGCTACATGTAAGGATAAAGTGAATGATTACAGTTGCACGTGTGCACCAGGTTACAACGGCAAGAACTGTGAAATAGGTATGATGTCAGATTAAACTGAAACTGTTCTTATGTCAATATTTTACACTTAGTCTTTGGAATTGGTTTTCTTCGAAAAAGAATGAAATACAAAAGAAAATAGACTTGGGGGACAATAAAACCTGTATTTGAAATACATCTTTTTACCATGTGCAAAAAATTAAACGATTTTTAAAATTGTATATCAATTGATTACTATTGAAACTTTGAACTCCCTTAATATACTAGAATTGTGCAAGTTATGCCTCTCAGATGATTGTTCGGTGAAAAGTTTCTTTTAAATGATATACAGGTGGATTTAAAGCATTCAAGAATTTAAGACGTGATTTGTTTTAAAAATAGTTTAAAACAATAAGTATTTGGCTTTGTTGAATTATTATAAACTGTGATTTCTGATAGTTTGTTCACGTGGAATACAAATTTCAGATATAAATGAATGTCTGCCAAATCCATGCAAGCACGGCGCTACATGTAAGGATAAGGTGAATGATTACAGATGCATGTGTGCCCCAGGTTACAAAGGAAAGAACTGTGAATTAGGTATGATGTCAGATTAAACTGAAACTGTCCTAATGTCAATATTTTACGCTAAGTCTTTGAAATTGTTTTTCTTCGAAAAAGAATGAAATAAAAAAGAAAATAGACTTAGGGGACAAACAAAAAACTGTATTTGGAATTCTTCTTTTTACCATGTGAAAAGGTTTAAACAATTTTTTTAAAATTGTATATCAGTTGACTACTATTGAAACTTCAAACTTCCTTAATATACTAGTATTGTACAAGATTATGCCTCTCAGATGATTGTTCGGTGAAAAGTTTCTTTTAAATGACCTACAGGTGGATTTGAAGTATTTGACAATTCAAGACAAGCTGTGTTTTAAAAAAAAGTTGATTTCAAAATAATTATTTGGCTTTGTTGGATATGTAAACTGTAATTTCTGATAGTTTGGTCATGTGGTATACATATTTCAGATATAAATGAATGTCTGCCAAATCCATGCAAACACGGCGCTACATGTAATGATAAAGTGAACGATTACAGATGCACGTGTGTCCCAGGTTACAAAGGAAAGAACTGTGAAATAGGTATGATGTCAGATTAAACTCAAAATGTCTATTTAAATGTCAATATTATACTTTTATTCTTTGAAATCTGTTTTCTTCGATAAAGAATGAAAAATAAAAGATAATATACTAAGGGGACAATCAAATTCGTATTTCGAATACCTCTTGCAAAAGTTTAAACGAATTTTAAAATTGAATATCAATTGACTACTTTTGAAACTTCAAACTCCCTTTATATACTAGTATTGTGCAAGATAATGCCTCTCAGATGATTGCTCGGTGAAAAGTTTTTTCTTAAATGACGTACAGGTCGATTTTAAGTATTCGAGAATTGAAAACGTGCCTTGTTTTAAAGAAAAGTTTAAAACAATAAGTATTTGGCTTTGTTGAATTATTATAAACTGTGATTTCTGATAGTTTCTTCATGTGGAATACATATTTCAGATATAAATGAATGTCTGCCAAATCCATGCAAGCATGGCGCTACATGTAAGGATAAAGTAAACGAATACAGCTGCACGTGTTCCCCAGGTTATAAAGGAAAGAATTGTGAAATAGGTATGATGTCAGATAAAAACGTTAATGTCTTAATGAAAATATATTATCCAACTGTAGTAAATTTATTTTCCTAAACAACCATAATGAATTTAAATGAGAAGATACTTAAGGGGATACAAACGGAATATTTTAAAGACAAAGGTAATCGCTTTTGACTTTTATACTTTCAAAAAGAGTTATTTCTTCAGGCAAACGATATTGATTTGTTATCCTTTTCGTTTCAGATATAGACAATTGTCTTCTACATCAATGCAAGAACGGAGCCACATGTAAAGATAAAGTTAATGGCTACGTGTGTATCTGTCAAATTGGTTACACAGGACAGCACTGCGATACAGGTATATGTATGGTGTTTGTTTTGCTATAATTGCTACATAATCTAAACATTTGGGACGTTAATATTTTTCCAATTTTGACAAATACTTTTTATTCGAGATCGACATATTCGAAAAATCTTTAAAATAATTAATGGTATTAGAGTGTATCAAAACCAAAATGACGTCCAATATAACCAAATTTTAACGATGAGTCGGATCGTTCAAGACGGAGATATGTTACCTTCCTAAGAATAATGTAAATGTAAACATTATTACCATGAAATAAATAGACCTCTTTGAAACTATGTTATAAAAGTTTAAATACTTTTGTTTGTGTTTAGTGGACAGTACATGGTATATTATTGAACAACCAAAAGTTTCAGTATCTTGTGAGACATTTTTATTCCTGATGACCTTTTTATCAGGAATCACAATATATGAACTTCAGGTCGATTTTAATTATTTAAGAATTTCGAACATTAGTTGTTCTGAAAAATAAACTATGAACCAGTACTCAGCTTTATATGTTTAAAACTATAATTTTAAAATATTCAGTCAAACCTGTATTAAGAGACCACTCAAGGGAGAAGGCAAAAGTGGTCTCTTAATACATGTGGTCTTTGAAAAAAGGTTCCCCAATTTAACACATTTATTTGCATTATAACGTTTGAACGTACTAGTGCAAGTAAACAATAATGTATTGGTATTGTATGTATATCCGCTATGACTAATTATGAGAACTTTCATTATGTAATTAAATTTATTCCTTGCCTCTTTGTATTTTCTTTTAAATTGTTCTGACTTTATACATCACAATACAGGATTCTTGTTACATTATGTTCAACTTGAGTCATATGAAAATACCACAGGGTGCAGCTAGAGCCCTCACATGATCTTTAAGATTTACATAAATTGTCTCATTATCATGATTATGCAATTTCGTATATTATTTATAAATTCATGACTATGTTACCCGGGCAACAGTTTTGCTTCTCAGCTTGAGAAAGGACTCCATCACAGATTTATGATGCGTTTTTTTGTTTGACTAAAAATATAGTTTTATCGTTTGTTCCTTATAACTATCAACAAAGTTTGTTTTTCTCTCTATCGTCATTTTTGTCACTATCATGTAACTGCTAATAGCTCCGTTTGAATAACCATTTTTACTCCAAACAGGACTTGAATTTTAAAATATTTATTGATAAGTGATCTTTAGCTTGATAATAGACGTCCCGATTGTTGAACCGTGTGGTAATCAATCATGTAAACGTGGTCGAGTCCGTTCTAGCGGATTCACTCGAGGATCGCCGAGTGTTTTGCGTGTAGCAGGTGGTCACTTTTTACAGTTGAAATATATATGAAAATCAATTTGGGGAAGGGGGCTTGGAAAGTGGTCGTTAAAAGCCGGTGGTCGTTCACTACAAACGTTCGTTTCTTGTAAATGACGTACATAGATATCAGAAGATGTGGTGTGAGTGCCAATGAGACAACTCTCCATCCAAATAACAATTTAAAAAAAGTGAACCATTATAGGTCAATGTACGGCCCTCAACTCGGAGCCTTGGCTCACACCGAACAACAAGGTATAAAGGGCCCCAAAATTACTAGTGTAAAACCATTCAAACGGGAAAACCAAAGGTCTAATCAATATAAAAAAACGAGAAACGAGAAACACGTATGAATTAAATAAACAAACGACAACTACTGTACATCAGATTCCTGACTTAGGACAGGTGCAAACATTTGCAGCGGGATTAAACGTTTTAATGGTACCAAACCTTCTCCCTTTTTCTGAAACAATAGCATAACATCACAACATAGAAAAACATAAAATAAAATATTAATTGGCAGGTTTTACTCAATCAAAAAACGTAAATTAATAATACAAGCCGATTTTAAGTATTTGAGAATTTAAGACGTGCCTTGTTGAACATGTTTAAAGAAAAAGTTGATTTCAAAATAAGTATTTGGCTTTGTGGAATTAATATCAACTGTGATTTCTGATAGTTTGTTCATGTTATATACATATTTCAGATATAAATGAATGTCTGCCAAATCCATGCAAGCACGGCGCTACATGTATTGATAAAGTGAACGATTACAGCTGCATGTGTGCCCAAGGTTACAAAGGAAAGAACTGTGAAATAGGTATTGTGTCAGATTAAACTCAAAATGTCTTAATGTCAATATTTTATTTTTAGTCTTTGAAACCGGTTTTCTTCGAAAAAGAATGAAAAACAAAAGAAAATAGACTTAGGGGCCCAAAAAAACTGTATTTGGAATTCTTTTTTTTACCATGTGAAAAGGTTTAAACAATTTTTTAAATTGTATATCAATTGACTATTATTGAAACTTCAAACTGCCTTAATATACTAGTATTGTGCAAGATTATGCCTCTCAGATGATTGTTCGGTGAAAAGTTTCTTTTAAATGACCTACAGGTGGATTTGAAGTATTTGAAATTCAAGACAAGCTGTGTTTTAAAAAAAGTTGATTTCAAAATAATTATTTGGCTTTGTTGGATATGTAAACTGTAATTTCTGATGGTTTGGTCATGTGGTATACATATTTCAGATATAAATGAATGTCTGCCAAATCCATGCAAGCACGAGGCTACATGTAATGATAAAGTGAACGATTACAGATGCACATGTGCACCAGGTTACAAAGGAAAGAACTGTGAAATAGGTATGATGTCAGATTAAACTCAAAATATCTATTTAAATGTCAATATTATACTTTTATTCTTTGAAATCTATTTTCTTCGATAAAGAATGAAAATGAAAGATAATAGACTAAGGGGACAATAAAATTCGTATTTCGAATACCTCTTGCAAAAGTTTAAACGAATTTTAAAATTGAATATCAATTGACTACTATTGAAACTTCAAACTCCCTTTATATACTAGTATTGTGCAAGATAATGCCTCTCAGATGATTGCTCGGTGAAAAGATTTTTTGAATGACGTACAGGTCGATTTTAAGTATTCGAGAATTGAAAACGTGCCTTGTTTTAAAGAAAAGTTTAAAACAATAAGTATTTGACTTTGTTGAATTATTATAAACTGTGATTTCTGATAGTTTGTTCATGTGGAATACAAATTTCAGATATAAATGAATGTCTGCCAAATCCATGCAAGCATGGCGCTACATGTAAGGATAAAGTGAACGATTACAGCTGCACGTGTCCCCCAGGTTACAAAGGAAAGAATTGTGAAATAGGTATGATGTCAGATAAAAACGATAATGTCTTAATGAAAATATATTATCCAACTGTAGTAAATTTATTTTACTAAACAACCATAATGAATTTAAATGTGAAGATACTTAAGGGATGCAAACGGAATATTCTAAAGATGAAGGTAAACGCTTTTGACTTTTATACTTTCAAAAAGAGTTATTGCTTCAGGCAAGCGATATTGATTTGTTATCTTTTTCGTTTCAGATATAGATAATTGTCTTCTACATCAATGCAAGAACGGAGCCACATGTAAAGATAAAGTTAATGACTACGTGTGTATCTGTCAAATTGGTTACACAGGACAGCACTGCGATACAGGTATATGTATGGTGTTTGTTTTGCTATAATTGCTACATAATCTAAACATTTGGGACGTTAATATTTTTCCAATTTTGACAAATACTTTTTATTCGAGATCGACATATTCGAAAAATCTTTAAAATAATTAATGGTATTAGAGTGTATCAAAACCAAAATGACGTCCAATATAACCAAATTTTAACGATGAGTCGGGTCGTTCAAGACGGAGATATGTTACCTTCCTAAGAATAATGTAAATGTAAACATTATTACCATGAAATAAATAGACCTCTTTGAAACTATGTTATAAAAGTTTAAATACTTTTGTTTGTGTTTAGTGGACAGTACATGGTATATTATTGAACCTCCAAAAGTTTCAGTATCTTGTGAGACATTTTTATTCCTGATGACCTTTTTATCAGGAATCACAATATATGAACTTCAGGTCGATTCTAATTATTTAAGAATTTCGAACATTAGTTGTTCTGAAAAATAGACTATGAACCAGCACTCAGCTTTATATGTTTAAAACTATAATTTTAAAATATTCAGTCAAACCTGTATTAAGAGACCACTCAAGGGAGAAGGCAAAAGTGGTCTCTTAATACATGTGGTCTTTGAAAAAAGGTTCCCCAATTTAACACATTTATTAGTATTATAACGTTTGAACGTACTAGTGCAAGTAAACAATAATGTATTGGTATTGTATGTATATCCGCTATGACTAATTATGAGAACTTTCATTATGTAATTAAATTTATTCCTTGCCTCTTTGTATTTTCTTTTAAAATGTTCTGACTTTATACATCACAATACAGGATTCTTGTTACATTATGTTCAACTTGAGTCATATGAAAATACCACAGGGTGCAGCTAGAGCCCTCACATGATCTTTAAGATTTACATAAATTGTCTCATTATCCATGTTATCATGATTATGCAATTTCGTATATTATTTATAAATTCATTACTATGTTACTCGGGCAACAGTTTTGCTTCTCAGCTTGAGAAAGGACTCCATCACAGATTTAGGATGCGTTTTTTTGTTTGACTAAAAATATAGTTTTATCGTTTGTTCCTTATAACTATCAACAAAGTTTGTTTTTCTCTCTATCGTCATTTTTGTCACTATCATGTAACTGCTAATAGCTCCGTTTGAATAACCATTTTTACTCCAACCAGGACTTGAATTTTAAAATATTTATTGATAAGTGATCTTTAGCTTGATAATAGACGTCCCGATTGTTGAACCGTGTGGTAATCAATCATCTAAACGTGGTCGAGTCCGTTCTAGCGGATTCACTCGAGGATCGCCGAGTGTTTTGCGTGTAGCAGGTGGTCACTTTTTACAGTTGAAATATATATGAAAATCAATTTGGGGAAGGGGGGCTTGGAAAGTGGTCGTTAAAAGCCGGTGGTCGTTCACTACAAACGTTCGTTTCTTGTAAATGACGTACATAGATATAGGAAGATGTGGTGTGAGTGCCAATGAGACAACTCTCCATCCAAATAACAATTTAAAATAAGTGAACCATTATAGGTCAATGTACGGCCCTCAACTCGGAGCCTTGGCTCACACCGAACAACAAGGTATAAAGGGCCCCAAAATTACTAGTGTAAAACCATTCAAACGGGAAAACCAAAGGTCTAATCAATATAAAAAAACGAGAAACGAGAAACACGTATGAATTAAATAAACAAACGACAACTACTGTACATCAGATTCCTGACTTAGGACAGGTGCAAACATTTGCAGCGGGATTAAACGTTTTAATGGTACCAAACCTTCTCCCTTTTTCTGAAACAATAGCATAACATCACAACATAGAAAAACATAAAATAAAATATTAATTGGCAGGTTTTACTCAATCAAAAAACGTAAATTAATAATACAAGCCGATTTTAAGTATTTGAGAATTTAAGACGTGCCTTGTTGAACATGTTTAAAGAAAAAGTTGATTTCAAAATAAGTATTTGGCTTTGTGGAATTAATATCAACTGTGATTTCTGATAGTTTGTTCATGTTATATACATATTTCAGATATAAATGAATGTCTGCCAAATCCATGCAAGCACGGCGCTACATGTATTGATAAAGTGAACGATTACAGCTGCATGTGTGCCCAAGGTTACAAAGGAAAGAACTGTGAAATAGGTATTGTGTCAGATTAAACTCAAAATGTCTTAATGTCAATATTTTATTTTTAGTCTTTGAAACCGGTTTTCTTCGAAAAAGAATGAAAAACAAAAGAAAATAGACTTAGGGGCCCAAAAAAACTGTATTTGGAATTCTTTTTTTTACCATGTGAAAAGGTTTAAACAATTTTTTAAATTGTATATCAATTGACTATTATTGAAACTTCAAACTGCCTTAATATACTAGTATTGTGCAAGATTATGCCTCTCAGATGATTGTTCGGTGAAAAGTTTCTTTTAAATGACCTACAGGTGGATTTGAAGTATTTGAAATTCAAGACAAGCTGTGTTTTAAAAAAAGTTGATTTCAAAATAATTATTTGGCTTTGTTGGATATGTAAACTGTAATTTCTGATGGTTTGGTCATGTGGTATACATATTTCAGATATAAATGAATGTCTGCCAAATCCATGCAAGCACGAGGCTACATGTAATGATAAAGTGAACGATTACAGATGCACATGTGCACCAGGTTACAAAGGAAAGAACTGTGAAATAGGTATGATGTCAGATTAAACTCAAAATATCTATTTAAATGTCAATATTATACTTTTATTCTTTGAAATCTATTTTCTTCGATAAAGAATGAAAATGAAAGATAATAGACTAAGGGGACAATAAAATTCGTATTTCGAATACCTCTTGCAAAAGTTTAAACGAATTTTAAAATTGAATATCAATTGACTACTATTGAAACTTCAAACTCCCTTTATATACTAGTATTGTGCAAGATAATGCCTCTCAGATGATTGCTCGGTGAAAAGATTTTTTGAATGACGTACAGGTCGATTTTAAGTATTCGAGAATTGAAAACGTGCCTTGTTTTAAAGAAAAGTTTAAAACAATAAGTATTTGACTTTGTTGAATTATTATAAACTGTGATTTCTGATAGTTTGTTCATGTGGAATACAAATTTCAGATATAAATGAATGTCTGCCAAATCCATGCAAGCATGGCGCTACATGTAAGGATAAAGTGAACGATTACAGCTGCACGTGTCCCCCAGGTTACAAAGGAAAGAATTGTGAAATAGGTATGATGTCAGATAAAAACGATAATGTCTTAATGAAAATATATTATCCAACTGTAGTAAATTTATTTTACTAAACAACCATAATGAATTTAAATGTGAAGATACTTAAGGGATGCAAACGGAATATTCTAAAGATGAAGGTAAACGCTTTTGACTTTTATACTTTCAAAAAGAGTTATTGCTTCAGGCAAGCGATATTGATTTGTGATCTTTTTCGTTTCAGATATAGATAATTGTCTTCTACATCAATGCAAGAACGGAGCCACATGTAAAGATAAAGTTAATGACTACGTGTGTATCTGTCAAATTGGTTACACAGGACAGCACTGCGATACAGGTATATGTATGGTGTTTGTTTTGCTATAATTGCTACATAATCTAAACATTTGGGACGTTAATATTTTTCCAATTTTGACAAATACTTTTTATTCGAGATCGACATATTCGAAAAATCTTTAAAATAATTAATGGTATTAGAGTGTATCAAAACCAAAATGACGTCCAATATAACCAAATTTTAACGATGAGTCGGGTCGTTCAAGACGGAGATATGTTACCTTCCTAAGAATAATGTAAATGTAAACATTATTACCATGAAATAAATAGACCTCTTTGAAACTATGTTATAAAAGTTTAAATACTTTTGTTTGTGTTTAGTGGACAGTACATGGTATATTATTGAACCTCCAAAAGTTTCAGTATCTTGTGAGACATTTTTATTCCTGATGACCTTTTTATCAGGAATCACAATATATGAACTTCAGGTCGATTCTAATTATTTAAGAATTTCGAACATTAGTTGTTCTGAAAAATAGACTATGAACCAGCACTCAGCTTTATATGTTTAAAACTATAATTTTAAAATATTCAGTCAAACCTGTATTAAGAGACCACTCAAGGGAGAAGGCAAAAGTGGTCTCTTAATACATGTGGTCTTTGAAAAAAGGTTCCCCAATTTAACACATTTATTAGTATTATAACGTTTGAACGTACTAGTGCAAGTAAACAATAATGTATTGGTATTGTATGTATATCCGCTATGACTAATTATGAGAACTTTCATTATGTAATTAAATTTATTCCTTGCCTCTTTGTATTTTCTTTTAAAATGTTCTGACTTTATACATCACAATACAGGATTCTTGTTACATTATGTTCAACTTGAGTCATATGAAAATACCACAGGGTGCAGCTAGAGCCCTCACATGATCTTTAAGATTTACATAAATTGTCTCATTATCCATGTTATCATGATTATGCAATTTCGTATATTATTTATAAATTCATTACTATGTTACTCGGGCAACAGTTTTGCTTCTCAGCTTGAGAAAGGACTCCATCACAGATTTAGGATGCGTTTTTTTGTTTGACTAAAAATATAGTTTTATCGTTTGTTCCTTATAACTATCAACAAAGTTTGTTTTTCTCTCTATCGTCATTTTTGTCACTATCATGTAACTGCTAATAGCTCCGTTTGAATAACCATTTTTACTCCAACCAGGACTTGAATTTTAAAATATTTATTGATAAGTGATCTTTAGCTTGATAATAGACGTCCCGATTGTTGAACCGTGTGGTAATCAATCATCTAAACGTGGTCGAGTCCGTTCTAGCGGATTCACTCGAGGATCGCCGAGTGTTTTGCGTGTAGCAGGTGGTCACTTTTTACAGTTGAAATATATATGAAAATCAATTTGGGGAAGGGGGGCTTGGAAAGTGGTCGTTAAAAGCCGGTGGTCGTTCACTACAAACGTTCGTTTCTTGTAAATGACGTACATAGATATAGGAAGATGTGGTGTGAGTGCCAATGAGACAACTCTCCATCCAAATAACAATTTAAAATAAGTGAACCATTATAGGTCAATGTACGGCCCTCAACTCGGAGCCTTGGCTCACACCGAACAACAAGGTATAAAGGGCCCCAAAATTACTAGTGTAAAACCATTCAAACGGGAAAACCAAAGGTCTAATCAATATAAAAAAAACGAGAAACGAGAAACACGTATGAATTAAATAAACAAACGACAACTACTGTACATCAGATTCCTGACTTAGGACAGGTGCAAACATTTGCAGCGGGATAAAACGTTTTAATGGTACCAAACCTTCTCCCTTTTTCTGAAACAATAGCATAACATCACAACATAGAAAAACATAAAATAAAATATTAATTGGCAGGTTTTACTCAATCAAAAAACGTAAATTAATAATACAAGCCGATTTTAAGTATTTGAGAATTTAAGACGTGCCTTGTTGAACATGTTTAAAAAAAAGTTGATTTCAAAATAAGTATTTGGCTTTGTGGAATTAATATAAACTGTGATTTCTGATAGTTTGTTCATGTGGTATACATATTTCAGATATAAATGAATGTCTGCCAAATCCATGCAAGCACGGCGCTACATGTATTGATAAAGTGAACGATTACAGCTGCATGTGTGCCCAAGGTTACAAAGGAAAGAACTGTGAAATAGGTATGATGTCAGATTAAACTCACAATGTCTTAATGTCAATATTTTACGCTTAGTCTTTGAAACCGGTTTTCTTCGAAAAAGAATGAAAAACAAAAGAAAATAGACTTAGGGGCCCAAAAAAACTGTATTTGGAATTCTTTTTTTTACCATGTGAAAAGGTTTAAACAATTTTTTAAATTGTATATCAATTGACTATTATTGAAACTTCAAACTGCCTTAATATACTAGTATTGTGCAAGATTATGCCTCTCAGATGATTGTTCGGTGAAAAGTTTCTTTTAAATGACCTACAGGTGGATTTGAAGTATTTGACAATTCAAGACAAGCTGTGTTTTAAAAAAAGTTGATTTCAAAATAATTATTTGGCTTTGTTGGATATGTAAACTGTAATTTCTGATGGTTTGGTCATGTGGTATACATATTTCAGATATAAATGAATGTCTGCCAAATCCATGCAAGCACGGGGCTACATGTAATGATAAAGTGAACGATTACAGATGCACGTGTGCCCCAGGTTACAAAGGAAAGAACTGTGAAATAGGTATGATGTCAGATTAAACTCAAAATATCTATTTAAATGTCAATATTATACTTTTATTCTTTGAAATCTGTTTTCTTCGATAAAGAATGAAAAATGAAAGATAATAGACTAAGGGGACAATAAAATTCGTATTTCGAATACCTCTTGCAAAAGTTTAAACGAATTTTAAAATTGAATATCAATTGACTACTATTGAAAATTCAAACTCCCTTTATATACTAGTATTGTGCAAGATAATGCCTCTCAGATGATTGCTCGGTGAAAAGTTTTTTTAAATGACGTACAGGTCGATTTTAAGTATTCGAGAATTGAAAACGTGCCTTGTTTTAAAGAAAAGTTTAAAACAATAAGTATTTGGCTTTGTTGAATTATTATAAACTGTGATTTCTGATAGTTTGTTCACGTGGAATACCAATTTCAGATATAAATGAATGTCTGCCAAATCCATGCAAGCACGGCGCTACATGTAAGGATAACGTGAATGATTACAGATGCACGTGTGCACCAGGTTACAAGGGAAAGAACTGTGAAATAGGTATGATGTCAGATTAAACTGAAACTGTCCTAATGTCAATATTTTACGCTTATTCTTTGAAATCTGTTTTCTTCGAAAAAGAATGAAATACAAAAGAAAATAGACTTGGGAACAATAAAACCTGTATTTGGAATACATTTTCTTTACGATGTGCAAAAGTTTAAACGAATTTTTTAAATTGTATATCAATTAATTACTATTGAAACTTTGAACTCCCTTAATATACTAGTATTGTGCAAATTATGCCTCTCAGATGATTGTTTGGTGAAAAGTTTCTTTTAAATGACGTACAGGTGGATTTAAAGTATTCGACAATTCAAGACAAGCTGTGTTTTAAAAAAAGTTGATTTCAAAATAAGTTTTGTGGGATTTGTTGGATATATAAACTGTAATTTCTGATAGTTTGTTCATGTGGTATATATATTTCAGATATAAATGAATGTCTGCCAAATCCATGCAAGCACGGCGCTACATGTAATGATAAAGTGAACGATTACAGATGCACGTGTGCCCCAGGTTACAAAGGAAAGAACTGTGAAATAGGTATGATTTCAGATTAAACTCAAAATGTCTTAAAGGTCAATACTTTACTTTCAGACTTTGAAATATGTTTTCTTCTAAAAATAATGAACTACAAAAGAAAATAGACTAAGGGGACAATAAAATCTGAATGTGGAATACCTTGCGCAAAAGTTTTAACGAACTTTAAAATTGTATATCAATTGACTACTATTGAAACTTCAAACTCCCTTGATATACTAGTATTGTGCAAGATTATGCCTCTCAGATGATTGCTCGGTGAAAAAGTTTTTTTTTCAATGACGTACAGGTCGCTTTTAAGTATTCGAGAATTCAAGCACGGCGCTACATGTAAGGATAAAGTGAGCGATTACAGCTGCTCGTGTCCCCAGGTTACAAGGGAAATAACTGTGGAATAGGTATGATGTCAGATCAAGTTCAAAATGTTTTAATGTCAATATTTTACTTTTAGTCTTGGAAAACTGTTTTCTTTGAAAATAATTATTATTACATTAACTAAGACAAATATTCTCTGTTCATTACAGATATCAACGAATGTAAACCAAACCCCTGTAAATACGGAGCATCATGTATGAATGAAGTGAATGGTTACACGTGTGTCTGCAAACCAGGTTACGAAGGAAAGAACTGTGAAATAGGTAATATCATTATCACTATTGCCTTTCCAACAAGCGGTTTATCATGTGCATTAGATAAGCAACAATCTTTCAATTAATAGTATGTTTCTATAACAGAAAAATGACTGGCACGTAATCCGTTATTCAGAAGAAAAAAAAATAAAGTTTTTTAACGAACCATAATGAATAAAAAATTCGGTGTCACTCATCAGTCTTTATTTAGGCGAAACGATCGTTTGGCTTACAATTTCATAAGCTGGTATATATAATTATTTATTATGAAAATCATTGATAATTCATTACAGATATCAACGAATGTGAACCAAACCCTTGTAAACACGGAGCATCATGTATGAATGAAGTGAATGGTTACACGTGTGTCTGCAAACCGGGTTACGAAGGAAAGAACTGTGAAATAGGTAATATCATTATCAAGATTGGCAATAAAAAGTATGAATCTATGACAGAAAAATGACTGGCACATATTCCGTTATTCAGAGAAAAAAATAAAGTTTTTTTACGAACCAAAATGGATAAAAAATTCGGTCGTAACTCATCAGTCTTTATTTGGCGAAACGATCGTTTGGCTTACAATTTTATAAGCTGGTATATATAATTATTTATTATGAAAATGATTGATAATTCATTACAGATATCAACGAATGTAAACCAAACCCTTGTAAACACGGAGCATTATGTATGAATAAAGTGAATCGTTACACGTGTGTCTGCAAACCGGGTTACGAAGGAAAAAACTGTGAAATAGGTAATATCATTATCAAGATTGACTTTTCTAACAATTGGTATATCATGTGTCTTAGATGAGCAATAATCTTGCAATTAATAGTATGAATCTATGACAGAAAATTGACTGGCACATAATCCGTCATTCAGAGAAAAAAAACGTTTTTTAACGAACCATAATGAATAAAAAATTCGGTTGTCAATGATCAGTCGTTTTTTTTTTGACGAAACAAACGTCTGACTTACAACTTTTTTAAGCTGTTACATATAATTATTTATCATGAAAAACATCAATACATTTACTTAGACAAATATTCTCTTTTCATGACAGATATCAACGAATGTAAACCAAACCCTTGTAAACACGGAGCATCATGTATGAATGAAGTAAATAGTTACAATTGTGTCTGCAAACCGGGTTACGAAGGAAAGAACTGTGAAATAGGTAATATCATTATCAAGATTGACTTTTCTAACAATTGGTATATCATGTGTCTTTGATAAGCAATAATCTTGCAATTAATAGTATTTTCTATAACAGAAAAATCACTGGTACATCATCCGTTATTTATAGAAAAAAATAAAGTTTTTTAACGAACCATAATGAATAAAAAATTCGGTCGTCACTCATCAGTAAAAATGAGAATGGAAAGGAGGAATGTGCCAAAGAGACAACAACCCGACCATAGAGCAGACAACAGCAGAAGGTCGCCAACAGGTCTTCAATGCAACGAGAAATTCTCGCACCCGGAGGCGTCATTCAGCTGGCCCTAAACAAATAAATACTGGTTCAGTGATAATGAACCCCATACTAAACTCCAAATTGTACACAAGAAACTGAAAGTTAAAATAATACTAACAAAGGCCAGAGACTCATGACTTGGGAAGGTGCAAAAATGCGGCGGGGATAAACATGTTTTTGAGATCTCAACCCTCCCCCTATACCTCTAGCCAATGCAGAAAAGTAAACGCATAACAATAAGCACATTAAAATTAAGTTCGAGAGAAGTCCGAGTCAGATGTCAGAATATGTAACCAAAGAAAATAAACAAAATCACAATAATACATAAATAACATCAGACTACTAGCAGTTAACTGACATGCTAGCTCCGGACTTCAATTAAACTGATTGGAAAATTATGTCTTCATCATATGAATATCAGGCACAATCCTTCCCTGATTGGTTTAGTATCATACCATCATAACAGTTATGAGAAGAACATAACGCGTGTCATGCCAACAACTGGTTTATTAATAATAAATGTGTTTAGTTCCGATGCAAAAACCCTATAAGTGAATCAATATTTACGCCAAAATATGCAATCTTTAATGACCTGACAACAGTATCGTAACTATTTCCCTTCTTGATAAGTCTATTAAAAGGTTTTGTTAGCTTCTGTGGTGAATACTGACATTTTTGTGCATTATAAAGAATATTTCCATAAAATATTGGATGTGAAATTCCTGAACGTATAAGAAGTCTGCATATTGGGCTATATTTACGAACGATGTCCTTATACCAATTATAAAATTTAGTAAAAGTTTTGACTAGTTTGTGATATCGAAAACCCTGGTGTAATATTTTTTCAGTAGTTCATCAATTTCTCTCGTTAAAATCTAACACATTTTTACATACACGAGCGAATCGTACAAGTTGAGATATATAAACACCGTAAGATGGTGACAAGGGAACGTCACCATCTAAAAATGGATAATTAACGATAGGAAATGAGAAATCATCTCTTTTATCATCAATTTTAGTATTAAGCTTTCCGTTAATGATATATATATCAAGATCGAGGAAAGGGCAATGGTCATTGTTAGTATTAGCTTGATTTGAAGTAAGTTCAACAGGATTAATTTCTTTAGTATACATACTGAAGTCGTCATAATGGAGAGCTAAAATATCATCCAAATATCTAAAAGTATTATTAAATTTGTGTATCAGATGTTGTTTTGATGGGTCTTTGCTGATTTTTGTCATCAATTGTAACTCATATCAATACAAAAACAGGTCCGCAATAAGTGGTGCACAGTTAGTTCCCATTTGAATTCCGATAACCTGACGATATACGGAATCTCCAAAGCGAACAAAAATGTTATATAGTAAAAAGCTGTCTTTATTTAGGCGAAACGATCGTTTGACTAACAATTTTATAAGCTGGTATCTATAATAATTATTATGAAAATCATTAATAATTCATTACAGATATCAACGAATGTAATCCAAACCCTTGTAAACACGGAGCATCATGTATGAATGAAGTAAATGGTTACAAGTGTGTCTGCAAACCGGGTTACGAAGGAAAGAACTGTGAAATAGGTAATATCATTACTAAGATTGACTTTTCTAACAATTGGTATATCATGTGTCTTAGATAAGCAACAATCTTGCAATTAATAGTATGAATCTATGACAGAAAATTGACTGGCACATAATCCGTCATTCAGAGAAAAAAAGTTTTTTAACGAACCATAATGAATTAAAAATTCGGTTGTCAATTATCAGTCTTTTTTTTTAGACGAAACAAACGTCTGACTTACAATTTTTTAAGCTGATATCTATTATTATTTATCATGAAAACCATCAAGACATTTACTAAGACAAATATTCTCTTTTCATTACAGATATCAACGAATGTAAACCAAACCCTTGTAAACACGGAGCATCATGTATAAATGAAGTGAATAATTACAAGTGTGTCTGCAAACCAGGTTACGAAGGGAAGAACTGTGAAATAGGTAATATCATTATCACTATCGCCTTTCCAACAATCGGTTTATCATGTGCATTAGATAAGCAACAATCTTTCAATTAATAGTATGTTTCTATAACAGAAAATGACTGGCACACAATCCGTCAATCAGAGAAAAAAAGTTTTTTAACGAACCATAATGAATAAAAAATTCGGTTGTCAATTATCAGTCCTTTTTTGACGAAACAAACGTCTGACGTACAATTTTTTAAGCTGATATCTATTATTATTTGTCATGAAAAACATCTATACATTTACTAAGACAAATATTCTCTTTTCATTACAGATATCAACGAATGTAAACCAAACCCTTGTAAACACGGAGCATCATGTATAAATGAAGTGAATAATTACAAGTGTGTCTGCAAACCAGGTTACGAAGGGAAGAACTGTGAAAAGGGTAATATCATTATCACTATTGCCTTTCCAACAATCGGTTGATCATGTGCATTAGATAAGCAACAATCTTTCAATTAATAGTATATTTCTATAACAGAAAATTGACTGGCACATAATCCGTTATTCAGAAAATAAAGTTTTTTAACGAACCATGATGAATAAAAAATTCGGTCGTCACTCATCAGTCTATATTTAGGCGAAACGATCGTTTGGCTTACAATTTTATAAGTTGGTATATATAATTATTTATTATGAAATTCATTGATAATTCATTACAGATATCAACGAATGTAAACCAAACCCTTGTAAACACGGAGCATTATGTATGAATAAAGTGAATCGTTACACGTGTGTCTGCAAACCGGGTTACGAAGGAAAGAACTGTGAAATAGGTAATATCATTATCAAAATTGACTTTTCTAACAATTGGTATATCATGTGTCTTAGATAAGCAATAATCTTGCAATTAATAGTATGAATCTATGACAGAAAATTGACTGGCACATAATCCGTTATTCAGAAAAAAAAGTTTTTTAACGAACCATAATGAATAAAAAATTCGGTTGTCAATTATCAGTCTTTTTTTTTTGACGAAACGTACGTCTGACTTACAATTTTTTAAGCTGTTACATATAATTATTTATCATTAAAAACATCAATACATTTACTTAGACAAATATTCTCTTTTCATTACAGATATCAACGAATGTAAACCAAACCCTTGTAAACACGGAGCATCATGTATGAATGAAGTGAATAGTTACAAGTGTGTCTGTAAACCGGGTTACGAAGGAAAGAACTGTGAAATAGGTAATATTATTATCAAGATTGGCTTTTCCAACAATTGGTATATCATGTGCATTTGATAATCAACAATCTTGCAATTAATAGTATTTTCTATAACAGAAAAATCACTGGTACATCATCCGTTATTTAGAGAAAAAAATAAAGTTTTTTAACGAACCATAATGAATAAAAAATTCGGTCGTCACTCATCAGTAAAAATGAGAATGGAAAGGAGGAATGTGCCAAAGAGACAACAACCCGACCATAGAGCAGACAACAGCAGAAGGTCGCCAACAGGTCTTCAATGCAACGAGAAATTCTCACACCCGGAGGCGTCCTTCAGCTGGCCCTAAACAAATAAATACTGGTTCAGTGATAATGAACCCCATACTAAACTCCAAATTGTACACAAGAAACTGAAAGTTAAAATAATACTAACAAAGGCCAGAGGCTCATGACTTGGGACAGGTGCAAAAATGCGGCGGGGTTAAACATGTTTGTGAGATCTCAACCCTCCCCCTATACCTCTAGCCAATGCAGAAAAGTAAACGCATAACAATAAGCACATTAAAATTAAGTTCGAGAGAAGTCCGAGTCAGATGTCAGAATATGTAACCAAAGAAAATAAACAAAATGACAATAATACATAAATAACATCAGACTACTAGCAGTTAACTGACATGCTAGCTCCGGACTTCAATTAAACTGATTGAAAAATTATGTCTTCATCATATGAATATCAGGCACAATCTTTCCCTGATTGGTTTAGTATCATACCATCATAACAGTTATGAGAAGAACATAACGCGTGTCATGCCAACAACTGGTTTATTAATAATAAATGTGTTTAGTTCCGATGCAAAAACCCTATAAGTGAATCAATATTTACGCCAAAATATGCAATCTTTAATGACCTGACAACAGTATCGTAACTATTTTCCTTCTTAATAAGTCTATTTAAAGGTTTTGTTAGCTTCTGTGGTGAATACTGACATTTTTGTGCTTTATAAAGAATATTTCCATAAAATATTGGATGTGAAATACCTGAACGTATAAGAAGTCTGCATGTTGAGCTATATTTACGAACGATGTCCTTATACCAATGATAAAATTTAGTAAAAGTTTTGACTAGTTTGTGATATCGAAAACACTGGTGTAATATTTTTTCAGTAGTTCATAAATTTCTCTCGTTAAAATCTAAAACATTGTTACATACACGAGCGAATCGTACAAGTTGAGATATATAAACACCGTAAGATGGTGACAAGGGAACGTCACCATCTAAAAATGGATAATTAACGATAGGAAATGAGAAATCATCTCTTTTATCATCAATTTTAGTATTAAGCTTTATGTTAATGATATATATATCAAGATCGAGGAAAGGGCAATGGTCATTGTTAGTATTAGCTTTATTTGAAGTAAGTTCAACAGGATTAATTTCTTTAGTATACATACTGAAGTCGTCATAATGGAGAGCTAAAATATCATCCAAATATCTAAAAGTATTATTAAATTTGTGTATCAGATGTTGTTTTGATGGGTCTTTGCTGATTTTTGTCATCAATTGTAACTCATATCAATACAAAAACAGGTCTGCAATAAGTGGTGCACAGTTAGTTCCCATTTGAATTCCGATAACCTGACGATATACGGAATCTCCAGAGCGAACAAAAATGTTATCTAGTAAAAAGCAGTCTTTATTTAGGCGAAACGATCGTTTGACTAACAATTTTATAAGCTGGTATCTATAATTATTTATCATGAAAATCATTAATAATTCATTACAGATATCAACGAATGTAAACCAAACCCTTGTAAACACGGAGCATCATGTATGAATGAAGTAAATGGTTACAAGTGTGTCTGCAAACCGGGTTACGAAGGAAAGAACTGTGAAATAGGTAATATTATTATCAAGATTGACTTTCTAACAATTGGTAGATCATGTGTCTTAGATAAGCAATAATCTTGCACTTAATAGTATGAATCTATGACAGAAAATTGACTGGCACATAATCCGTTATTCAGAGAAAAAAAAGTTTTTTAACGAACCATAATGAATAAAAAATTCGGTTTTCAATTCTCAGTCTTTTTTTTTAGACGAAACAAACGTCTGACTTACAATTTTTTTAAGCTGATATTTATAATTATTTATTATGAAAAACATCAATACATTTACTAAGACAAATCTTCTCTTTTAATTACAGATATCAACGAATGTAAACCAAACCCTTGTAAACACGGGGCATCATGTATGAATGAAGTGAATAGTTACAAGTGTGTCTGTAAACCGGGTTACGAAGGAAAGAACTGTGAAATAGGTAATATTATTATCAAGATTGGCTTTTCCAACAATCGGTTTATCATGTGCATTTGATAATCAACAATCTTGCAATTAATAGTATTTTCTAAAACAGAAAAATCGCTGGCACATAATCCGTTATTCAGAGAAAAAAAACAAGTTTTTTAACGAACCATAATGATTTACAAATTCGATCGTCACTCATCAGTCATTTTAGCTCACCTGGCCCTTCGCAGTGAGCTTTTCTCATCACTTGGCGTCCGGCGTCCGTGATCGTCTGTCGTCCGTCGTTCGTCGTCCGTCGTCGTCCGTCGTCGTCCGTCGTTCGTCGTCCGTCGTCGTCCGTCGTCGTTAATTTTTACAAAAATCTTCTTCTCTGAAACTGCTGCGCCAATTTTAACCAAACATGGCCGAAATCATTGTTAGGGTATTTAATTTAAAAATTGTGTCCGGTGACCCTGCCAACCAACCAAGATGGCCGCCATGGCTAAAAATAGAACATAGGGGTAAAATGCAGTTTTTGGCTTATAACTCAAAAACCAGAGAGCAAATCTTACAGCGTAAAATTGTTAATCAGGTCACTGCCTTTAAATTTTGAGATGAATCGGACAACTTGTTGATAGGTTGCTGCCCCTCAATTGGTAATTTTAAGGAAATTTTGCTGTTTTTGGTTATTATCTTGAATATTATCATAGATAGAGATAAACTGTACACAGCATAAATGTTCAGTAAAGTCAGATCTACAAATAAGTCAACAGGACCAAAATGGTCTGTTGACCCCTTTAGGAGTTATTGCCCTTTATAGTCAATTTTTAACCATTTTTCGTAAATCTTAGTCACCTTTTACAAAAGTCTTATCCTCGGAAACTACTAGACCAAATTAAACCAAACATGGCCACAATTATCATTGGGGTATTTAGTTTAAAAATTGTGTCCGGTGACCCGACCAACCAACCAAGATGATGCCATGGCTAAAATAGAACATATGGTGAAATGTAAATTTTGGCTTATAACTCTGAAACCGCAGCCTTAACAGCAATTCTGACGGGGGTAAAATTGTTTATCAGGTCAAGATCTATCTGCCATGAAATTTTCAGATATATCTGACAACCGGTTGTTCGGTTGCTGCCCCTGAATTGGTAATTTTAAGGAAATTTTGTTGTTTTTGGTTATTATCTTGAATATTATTATAAATAGAGATGAACTGTAAACATCAATAATGTTAAGCAAAGTAAGATTTACAAATAAGTCAACATGACAGAAATGGTCAATTGACCCCTAAGGAGTTATTGTCCTTAATAGTAATTTTTTAACAATTTTCATAAAAATTGTAAATTTTAACTAACATTTTCCACTGAGACTACTGGGCCAAGTTCATTATAGATAGAGATAATTGTAAGCAGCAAGAATGTTCAGTAAAGTAAGATGTACAAACACATCACCATCACCATCACCAAAACACAATTTTGTCATGAATGCATCTGCTTCCTTTGTTTAATATTCACGTAGACCAAGGTGAGCGACACAGGCTCTTTATAACCTCTAGTTTTTTTATGCGAAACGATCGTCTGGCTTACAATTTTTATAATCTAATGTCTATAATTATGTATTATGAAAATCATTAATAATTCATTACAGATATCAACGAATGTAAACCAAACCCTTGTAAATACGGAGCATCATGTATGAATGAAGTGAATGGTTATACGTGTGTCTGCATACCAGGTTACGAAGGAAAAAACTGTGAAATAGGTAATGTCAATATCAAGATTGCCAATAAAAAGTATGTTTCTATAACAAAAAAATGACTGGCACATAATCCGTTATTAGGAGCAAACAATAAAGTTTTTTAACGAACCACAATGAATAAAAAATTCGGTCGTCACTCATCAGTCTTTATTTAGGCGAAACGATCGTTTGGCTTACAATTTTATAAGCTGGTATATATAATTATTTATTATGAAAACCATTGATAATTCATTACAGATATCAACGAATGTAAACCAAACCCTTGTAAACACGGAGCATTATGTATGAATAAAGTGAATCGTTACACGTGTGTCTGCAAACCGGGTTACGAAGGAAAGAACTGTGAAATAGGTAATATCATTATCAAGATTGACTTTTCTAACAATTGGTAGATCATGTGTCTTAGATAAGCAATAATCTTGCAATTAATAGTATTTTCTATAACAGAAAATTGACTGGCACATAATCCGTCATTCAGAGAAAAAAAGTTTTTTAACGAACCATAATGAATTAAAAATTCGGTTGTCAATTATCAGTCTTTTTTTTTTGACGAAACAAACGTCTGACTTACAATTTTTTAAGCTGATATCTATTATTATTTATCATGAAAACCATCAAGACATTTACTAAGACAAAAATTCTCTTTTCATTACAGATATCAACGAATGTAAACCAAACCCTTGTAAACACGGAGCATCATGTATAAATGAAGTGAATAATTACAAGTGTGTCTGCAAACCAGGTTACGAAGGGAAGAACTGTGAAATAGGTAATATCATTATCACTATCGCCTTTCCAACAATCGGTTTATCATGTGCATTAGATAAGCAACAATCTTTCAATTAATAGTATGTTTCTATAACAGAAAAATGACTGGCACATAATCCGTCATTCAGAGAAAAAAAGTTTTTTAACAAACCATAATGAATAAAAAATTCGGTTGTCAATTATCAGTCCTTTTTTTGACGAAACAAACGTCTGACGTACAATTTTTTAAGCTGATATCTATTATTATTTGTCATAAAAAACATCTATACATTTACTAAGACAAATATTCTCTTTTCATTACAGATATCAACGAATGTAAACCAAACCCTTGTAAACACGGAGCATCATGTATAAATGAAGTGAATAATTACAAGTGTGTCTGCAAACCAGGTTACGAAGGAAAGAACTGTGAAAAAGGTAATATCATTATCACTATTGCCTTTCCAACAATCGGTTGATCATGTGCATTAGATAAGCAACAATCTTTCAATTAATAGTATATTTCTATAACAGAAAATTGACTGGCACATAATCCGTTATTCAGAAAATAAAGTTTTTTAACGAACCATGATGAATAAAAAATTCGGTCGTCACTCATCAGTCTTTATTTAGGCGAAACAATCGTTTGGCTTACAATTTCATAAGCTGGTATATATAATTATTTATTATGAAAATCATTGATAATTCATTACAGATATCAACGAATGTGAACCAAACCCTTGTAAACACGGAGCATTATGTATGAATCAAGTGAATCGTTACACGTGTGTCTGCAAACCGGGTTACGAAGGAAAGAACTGTGAAATAGGTAATATCATTATCAAAATTGACTTTTCTAACAATTGGTATATCATGTGTCTTAGATAAGCAATAATCTTGCAATTAATAATATGAATCTATGACAGAAAATTGACTGGCACATAATCCGTTATTCAGAAAAAAAAGTTTTTTAACGAACCATAATGAATAAAAAATTCGGTTGTCAATTATCAGTCTTTTTTTTTTACGAAACGTACGTCTTACTTACATTTTTTTTAAGCTGATATCTATAATTATTTATCATGAAAAACATCAATACATTTACTTAGACAAATATTCTCTTTTCATTACAGATATCAACGAATGTAAACCAAATCCTTGTAAACACGGAGCATCATGTATGAATGAAGTGAATAGTTACAAGTGTGTCTGCAAACCGGGTTACGAAGGAAAGAACTGTGAAATAGGTAATATCATTATCAAGATTGGCTTTTCCAACAATCGGTATATCATGTGCATTTGATAATCAACAATCTGGCAATCAATAGTATTTTCTATAACAGAAAAAATACTGGTACATAATCCGTTATTCAGAGAAAAAAAAACAAGTTACGAAGAGAAGAACTGTGAAATAGGTAATATCATTATCAAGATTGACTTTTCTAACAATTGGTGTATCATGTGTCTTAGATGAGCAATAATCTTGCAATTGATAGTATGAATCTATGACAGAAAATCGACTGGCACATAATCCGTCATTCAGAGAAAAAAACTTTTTTTATCGAACCATAATGAATAAAAAATTCGGTTGTCAATTATCAGTCTTTTTTTTTTAGACGAAACGTACGTCTGACTTACAATTTTTTAAGCTGATATCTATTATTATTTATCATGAAAACCATCAAGACATTTACTAAGACAAATATTCTCTTTTCATTACAGATATCAACGAATGTAAACCAAACCCTTGTAAACACGAAGCATCATGTATAAATGAAGTGAATAATTACAAGTGTGTCTGCAAACCAGGTTACGAAGGGAAGAACTGTGAAATAGGTAATATCATTATCAAGATTGACTTTTCTAACAATTGGTGTATCATGTGTCTTAGATGAGCAATAATCTTGCAATTGATAGTATGAATCTATAACAGAAAAATGACTGGCACATAATCCGTCATTCAGAGAAAAAAAGTTTTTTAACGAACCATAATGAATAAAAAATTCGGTTGTCAATTATCAGTCCTTTTTTTGACGAAACAAACGTCTGACGTACAATTTTTTAAGCTGATATCTATTATTATTTGTCATGAAAAACATCTATACATTTACTAAGACAAATATTCTCTTTTCATTACAGATATCAACGAATGTAAACCAAACCCTTGTAAACACGGAGCATCATGTATAAATGAAGTGAATAATTACAAGTGTGTCTGCAAACCAGGTTACGAAGGGAAGAACTGTGAAAAGGGTAATATCATTATCACTATTGCCTTTCCAACAATCGGTTTATCATGTGCATTAGATAAGCAACAATCTTTCAATTAATAGTATATTTCTATAACAGAAAATTGACTGGCACATAATCCGTTATTCAGAAAATAAAGTTTTTTAACAAACCATAATGAATAAAAAATTCGGTCGTCACTCATCAGTCTTTATTTAGGCGAAACGATCGTTTGGCTTACAATTTCATAAGCTGGTATATATAATTATTTATTATGAAAATCATTGATAATTCATTACAGATATCAACGAATGTGAACCAAACCCTTGTAAACACGGAGCATTATGTATGAATAAAGTGAATCGTTACACGTGTGTCTGCAAACCGGGTTACGAAGGAAAGAACTGTGAAATAGGTAATATCATTATCAAAATTGACTTTTCTAACAATTGGTATATCATGTGTCTTAGATAAGCAATAATCTTGCAATTAATAGTATGAACCTTGTAAACACGGAGCATTATGTATGAATAAAGTGAATAGTTACACCTGTGTCTGCAAACCAGGTTACGAAGGAAAGAACTGTGAAATAGGTAATATCATTATCAAGATTGACTTTTCTAACAATTGGTATATCATGTGTCTTAGATAAGCAATAATCTTGCAATTAGTAGTATGAATCTATGACAGAAAATTGACTGGCACATAATCCGTCATTCAAAGAAAAAAAACGTTTTTTAACGAACCATAATGAATAAAAAATTCGGTTGTCAATTATCAGTCGTTTTTTTTTTGACGAAACAAACGTCTGACTTACAACTTTTTTAAGCTGTTACATATAATTATTTATCATGAAAAACATCAATACATTTACTTAGACAAATATTCTCTTTTCATTACAGATATCAACGAATGTAAACCAAACCCTTGTAAACACGGAGCATCATGTATAAATGAAGTGAATAGTTACAAGTGTGTCTGCAAACCAGGTTACGAAGGGAAGAATTGTGAAATAGGTAATATCATTATCACTATCGCCTTTCCAACAATCGGTTTATCATGTGCATTACATAAGCAACAATCTTTCAATTAATAGTATGTTTCTATAACAGAAAAATGACTGGAACATGATCCTTTATTCAGAAAAAAAACTTTTTTTAACGAACCATAATGAATAAAAAATTCGGTCGTCACTCATCAGTCTTTATTTAGGCGAAACGATCGTTTGGCTTACAATTTTATAAGCTGGTATCTATAATTATTTATTATGAAAATCATTGATAATTCATTACAGATATCAACGAATGTAAACCAAACCCTTGTAAACACGGAGCATTATGTATGAATAAAGTGAATCGTTACACGTGTGTCTGCAAACCGGGTTACGAAGGAAAGAACTGTGAAATAGGTAATATCATTATCAAGATTGACTTTTCTAACAATTGGTATATCATGTGTCTTAGATAAGCAATAATCTTGCAATTAATAGTATGAACCTTGTAAACACGGAGCATTATGTATGAATAAAGTGAATCGTTACACGTGTGTCTGCAAACCGGGTTACGAAGGAAAGAACTGTGAAATAGGTAATATCATTATCAAAATTGACTTTTCTAACAATTGGCATATCATGTGTCTTAGATAAGCAATAATCTTGCAATTAATAGTATGAATCTATGACAGAAAATTGACTGGCACATAATCCGTCATTCAGAGAAAAAATAAGTTTTTTAACGAAGCTTAATGAATAACAAATTCGGTTGTCAATTATCAGTCTTTTTTTTTTGACAAAACAAACGTCTGCCTTACAATTTTTTAAGCTGTTATCTATAATTATTTATCATGAAAAACATTAATACATTAACTTAGACAAATATTCTCTTTTCATTACAGATATCAACGAATGTAAACCAAACCCTTGTAAACACGGAGCATTATGTATGAATAAAGTGAATCGTTACACGTGTGTCTGCAAACCGGGTTACGAAGGAAAGAACTGTGAAATAGGTAATATCATTATCAAGATTGACTTTTCTAACAATTGGTATATCATGTGTCTTAGATAAGCAATAATCTTGCAATTAATAGTATGAATCTATAACAGAAAAATCACTGGTACATAATCCGTTATTTAGAGAAAAAATAAAGTTTTTTAACGAACCATAATGAATAAAAAATTCGGTCGTCACTCATCAGTAAAATTGAGAATGGAAATGAGGAATGTGCCGAAGAGACAACATCCCAACCATAGAGCAGACAACAGCAGAAGGTGACCAACAGGTCTTCAATGCAACGAGAAATTCTCGCACCCGGAGGCGTCCTTCAGCTGGCCCCTTAAGAAAGAACTACTGGTTCAGTGATAATGAACCCCATACTAAACTCCAAATTGTACACAAGAAACTAAAAGTTAAATTAATACAAGACTAACAAAGGCCAGAGGCTCCTGATTTGGGAGAGGCGCAAAAATGCGGTGGGGTTAAACATTTTTGTGAGATCTCAACCCTCCCCCTATACCTCTAGCCGATGCAGAAAAGTAAATGCATAACAATAAGCACATTAAAATTGAGTTCAAGTCCGAGTCTGATGTCAGAAGATGCAACCAAAGAAAATAAACAAAATGACAATAATACATAAATAACATCAGACTACTAGCAGTTAACTGACATGCCAGATCCGGACTTCAATTAAACTGATTGAAAAATTATGTCTTCATCATATAAATATCAGCACAATCCTCCACCTGATGGGTTTAGTATCATACCATCATAACAAATATGAGAAGAACATAACCCGTTTCATGCCAACAACTGGTTTATTAATAATAAATGTGTTTAGTTCCGATGCAAAGACCCTATAAGTTAATCAATATTAACGCCAAAATATCCAATCTTTAATGACCTGACAACAGTATCGTAACTATATCCCTTCTTAATAAGTCTATTTAAAGGTTTTGTTAGCTTCTGTGGTGAATACTGACATTTTTGTGCTTTATAAAGAATATTTCTATAAAATATTGGATGTGAAATACCTGAACGTATAAGAAGTCTGCATGTTGAGCTATATTGACGAATGATGTCCTTATACCAATGATAAAATTTAGTAAAAGTTTTGACTAGTTTGTGATATCGAAAACCCTGGTGTAATAATTTTTCAGTAATTCATAAATTTCTCTCGTTAAAATCTAAAACATCGTTACATACGCCAGCGAATCGTACAAGTTGAGATGGCACAGTAAGATGGTGACATGGGAACCTCACCATCTAAAAATGGATAATTAACGATAGGAAATGAGAAATCATCTCTTTTATCATCAATTTTAGTATTAAGCTTTCCGTTAATGATTTATATATCAAGATCGAGGAAAGGGCAGTGGTCATTGTTAGTATTAGCTTTATTTAAAGTAAGTTCAACAGGGTTAATTTCTTTAGTATACATACTGAAGTTGTCATAATTGAGAGCTAAAATATCATCCAAATATCTAAAAGTATTATTAAATTTGTGTATCAGATGTTGTTTCGATGGGTTTTTGCTGATTTTTGTCATAAATTGTTACTCATAGCAATACAAAAACAGGTCTGCAATAAGTGGTGCACAGTTAGTCCCCATTGGAATTCCGATAACCTGACGATATACGGAATCTCCAAAGCGAACAAAAATGTTATCTAGTAAAAATTCAAGAGCAGTCTTTATTTAGGCGAAACGATCGTTTGGCTTACAATTTTATAAGCTGGTATCTATAATTATTTATTATGAAAATCATTAATAATTCATTAAAGATATCAACGAATGTAAACCAAACCCTTGTAAACACGGAGCATTATGTATGAATGAAGTAAATGGTTACAAGTGTGTCTGCAAACCGGGTTACGAAGGAAAGAACTGTGAAATAGGTAATATCATTATCAAGATTGACTTTTCTAACAATTGGTATATCATGTGTCTTAGATAAGCAATAATCTTGCAATTGATAGTATGAATCTATGACAGAAAAATGACTGGCACATAATCCGTCATTCAGAGAAAAAAGTTTTTTAACGAAGCATAATGAATAAAAAGTTCGGTTGTCAATTATCAGTCTTTTTTTTTGACGAAACAAACGTTTGACTTACAATTTTTTAAGCTGATATCATACATTTACTTAGACAAATATTCTCTTTTCATTACAGATATCAACGAATGTAAACCAAACCCTTGTAAACACGGAGCATCATGTATGAATGAAGTGAATAGTTACAAGTGTGTCTGCAAACCGGGTTACGAAGGAAAGAACTGTGAAATAGGTAATATCATTATCAAGATTGACTTTTCCAACAATCGGTATATCATGTGCATTTGATAATCAACAATCTTGCAATTAATAGTATGTTTCTATAACAGAAAAATCACTGGTAGATAATCTGTTATTCAGAGAAAAAAAAAAAGTTTTTTAACGAACCATAATGAATAAAAAATTCGGTCGTCAATCATCAGTCTTTATTTAAGCGAAACGATCGTTTGGCTTACAATTTTATAAGCTGTTATATATAATTATTTATTAGCAAAATCATTGATAATTCATTACAGATATCAACGAATGTAAACCAAACCCTTGTAAACACGGAGCATTATGTATGAATAAAGTGAATCGTTACACGTGTGTCTGCAAACCGGGTTACGAAGGAAAGAACTGTGAAATAGGTAATATCATTATCAAGATTGACTTTTCTAACAATTGGTATATCATGTGTCTTTGATAAGCAATAATCTTGCAATTAATAGTATGAATCTATGACAGAAAATTGACTGGCACATAATCCGTCATTCAGAGAAAAAATAAGTTTTTTAACGAACCATAATGAATTAAAAATTCGGTTGTCAATTATCAGTCTTTTTTTTAGACGAAACAAACGTCTGACTTACAATTTTTTAAGCTGATATCTATTATTATTTATCATGAAAAACATCAGACATTTACTAAGACAAATATTCTCTTTTCATTACAGATATCAACGAATGTAAACCAAACCCTTGTAAACACGGAGCATCATGTATGAATGAAGTGAATGGTTACACGTGTGTCTGCAAACCGGGTTACGAAGGGAAGAACTGTGAAATAGGTAATATTAATATCAAGATTGGCTTTTCTAACAATTGGTATATCATGTACCTAAGATAAGCAACAATCTTGGAATTAATAGTATTTTCTATAACAGAAAAATGACTGGCACATAATCCGTTATTCAGAGAAAAAAAACTAGTTTTTTAACGAACCATAATGATTAAAAAATTCGGTCGTCTTTCTTTTAGGCGAAACGATCGTCGCTTGTATCTATAATTATTTATTTTCAAAAACATTAAAGGGGCACTATTTGTCCAAATTCATGTTTAACGATTTAAATCAAAGGAGTAGGTTCAGTGAGACCCTTTTTGGCCCCATTATTAAAATGTAAATTTTGAGTTATTTTTGAAAAGTAGAATGATTCTGCTACATAAATATGAGCTGTTTTTTAGAATACAATGCCCATATATCGGGTACTAGCATCATTAACTCGTGCTAAATTACTGAAATTTAACAATTTCAGCATTTTAGTTAACTTTTATACGGTTTCCGTCTTAAATGAAAGTGGCCGCATTTGTGTTCATTTTTAATATTGAATTATAAGTTGTATTTGATGATAAAACATGACATATATAAAGGGCGAGGATGAACATGGATACGGCTACTTTTATTTTTGACAAAAACCATCTGAAAAGTGACATTTGTTGGCATATTTGATAGATTTTTCAAATTTAAGCTAGATTTGGAGCTTTTTTTTTATCAGTAAATCAGTTAGAATCTTTCACATAAACTAATTGAATCAACTGTAATAGACACTTAAATGTTTAAAAAAAGTCTTAAATCTTTCGTCAGATGAACTTGAAATTGGAGGCCAAAATCGGTCCTTACCAGACCTACTCCTTTTCATATTTGATTGATAACAATGTTAAACATTTATCCAAACTATTAAAAGTCTAAAATAAAGATTTAGCAGGTCACGGGCATGACATACGTAGCTTCGTTTCATGTGTATTTTAGTCTAGACGCCATCTAACTAATTAGCGAGTTGACCTCTAAAGTCACCAATGACCATATACATATAGCGATGTAAACATGAATATAGATATAATTAGATTATGCAAACTCGTGCTGTTAGATTCTTCTAGGTCCATTCAATTTTATATTATAGATGAAAAATAAATGTTTTTACCTGTATAAAAAGGGTTGTTTGTGGATCGAATCCGTCAACCAAATGACTTTTCTTTGTTTCACTTTCAATGTTGCATTCTTTTACGTCAAATAACTTAACACATGCAATTAAAGTGTTATCCATCTCATGGTAAGGGGTTAAATTAAAGTTCACATGAATACGGATTCAATGAGGTCGAATTATTCATTGCAAGTGGATAATTCATAATCATTGTTTGTTTTAGCTTATTTTGACAAAATTGAACCATACTGACTGCAAAAAGCTAATTATTATTTTGCTATTTGCATTTCCTTAATGATTGAGTAAAACAAATAATATATTAGATTTTTTTATATATCTTGTAGCTAGTGCCCCTTTAATACATTTACTAAGACATATATTCTCTTTCCATTACAGATATCAACGAATGTAAACCAAATCCTTGTCAACATGGAGCATTGTGTATAAATGAAGTGAATAGTTACACGTGTGTCTGCCAACTAGGTTACCAAGGAAAGAACTGTGAAATAGGTAATATTATTATCAAGATTAGATTTTCCAACAATCGGTATATTATGTGATTCAGATAAGCAAGAGTCAGGCAATTAATAATATTTTCTATAACACAAAAATGGCTTAATTACATTAATAATTTATATGGTCTTCATAATAAATCAATTGTTTATAAAACTTTGACATTTAAAAAAAATACCAATGAATTTTTATCTCAGGAATAGATTATATTTGTTGCATTTAGCAAAACTGTTTGGTATTGTATGTTCTCAATGCGTTAAAATAAAATTGACCTTTTAATTTGTTTTACTCGATCGTCACTAATGAGTCTTTTGTAGGCGAAATGATCGTCTGACTTACAATATTTTAAGCCGGTATATATAATTATCTATTATCAAAATAATAATTTTTACTTTTAATAAGACAAATATTCTCGTTTCATTACAGATATCAACGAATGTAAACTAAACCCTTGTCAAAATGGAGCATTGTGTATAGATAAATTGAATGGTCACACGTGTGTCTGCCAACCAGGTTACACAGGAAAGAACTGTGAAATAGGTAATGTCATTATCAAGATTGGCTTTTCTAACAATCTGAATATCATGTGCATTAGATAAGCAACATTGTCGCTATTATATAAAATTTTCCTTTTATCTTGCTGAATGGTAATTTTCTTTCTGAGCGGAGGCGAATGATTTGAAAATTGTCTCTAGAAGCTAAGGACGCACAAGCCTGTTGTTATGAAACTGGTACACAATCCGTTATATATAGAGAAAAACACATAATCCATAATAATACAAAACTTTAAATAGACTTATTAAGAAGGGATATAGTTACGATACTGTTGTCAGGTCATTCAAGATTGCATATTTCGGCGTTACTATTGATTCATCTATAGGGTCTTTGCATCGGAACTAAACACATTTATTTAAAAACCAGTTGTCGGCATGACACGGGTTATGTATACTTATATATATTATGATGGTATGATACCAAATCCCTCACGGGGAGGATTGTGCCTGATATTCATATGATGAAGACATATATTTTTCAATCATTTTAATTGAAGTCTGGAGCTTGCAAGTAAGTCAACTGCTAGCAGTCTGATGTTATTTATGTATTATTGAATTTGTCATTTTGTTTATTTTGTTTGGTCAAATCTTCTGACATCAGACTCGGACTTATCTTGAACTGAATTTTAATGTGCGTATTTTTATGCGTTTACTTTTCTGTCTTGTATAGGGGGAGGGTTGAGATTTCACAAACATGTTTATCCCCGCCGCATTTTTGCGCATGTCCCAAGTCAGGAGCCTCTGGCCTTTGTTAGTCTTGTACTATTTTAACTTTTAGTTTCTTGTGTACAATTTGGAGGTTAGTATGGCGTTCATTATCACTCAACTCGTATATATTTGTTTAGGGGCTAGCTGAAGGACGCCTCCAGGTGCGGGAATTTCACGTTGCATTGAAGACCTGTTGGTGACCTTCTGCTGTTGTCTGCTCTATGGTCGGGTTGTTGTCTCTTTGGCACATTCCCCATTTCCATTCTGAATTTTATTTTAAACAACATTTGACCTTTTAATTTGTGTTACTCGATCGTCACTCATGAGTCTTTTGTAGGCGGAACTATCGTCTGACTTACAATATGTTAAGCTAGTAACTATGATTATCTATTATCTAAATAATCATTATAACATTTACTAAGACAAATATTCTCTTTTGATAACAGATATCAACGAATGTAAACCAAATCCTTGTAAACACGGAGCATCATGTATCAATGAAGTGAATAGTTACACGTGTGTCTGCCGACCAGGTTACATAGGAAAGAACTGTGAAATAGGTAATATCATTATCAAGATTGGCTTTTCTAACAATCAGTATATCATGTGGATTAGATAAGCATCAATATCGCTATTATACGAAATTTTCCTTTTATCTTGCTGACTGGTGATTTTCTTTCTGAGCGGAGGCGAATGATATGAAAATTATCTATAGAAACTAAAGACGCATAAGCTTGCTGTTATGAAATTACCAATGTCGTCATAGGTAAAATAGTGATAAACATATTATCATTGGTTATCTCAACTTGATTGCTTTTCTTGTTTTTGCTGTACCGACTCAGGCTTAAAATGCAATCTCTTCGTGATTGTCAACGATAATCTATCAATCTTCCAATTTATAGAATTTTCTAATACACCAAAATCACTGGTACATAATCCGTTATTTAGAGAGAAACACATAATCCAAAATATAGAGAGAAAAATAAAAGATCTAAAATAATATGTCATATTATTGGTTTTTTTTTCTATTTGATATATTTGTAGAAAATTGGATTACAACTTTTATGATATTGATCTTCCTAATTGCAAACTATGCATGATTCTATTTTTTCTGTTATCTTGACAGTCTATCACACAATGAAATAAATTCAGTCAGCTGTTTTGAATTGATACATGTAGGGAACAGACGGGTCTGTAATTTCCATTCTATATATAAAATGGCTTCTTTTTGAAAACCTTGCTATTGGTTTGAGGAATGCCCAGTAGTCACTAATTAGGTGTTGACATGAGTTATCATTTATATGATTTTTTAATCAACTGTTTACAAAACTTTGTAATTTTTTGAAAAAAAATAATGAATATGCATCTTAAGAATATATTACTTTAGTTGCATATAGAATTATTATTTGGAATTGAGGTTCTTCAATGCTTTTAAACCATATTTGACTTTTTAATTTGTGATACTCGATCGTAACTTATGAGTCTTTTGTAGGCTTAACTATCGTCTGACTAACAGTTCTTTAAGCTGGTATCTATAATTATGTATTTAAAAATAATCATTATTACATTTACTAAGGCAAATATTCTCTTTTTATAAGATATCAACGAATGTAAACCAAACCCTTGTAAACACGGAGCATCATGTAAGAATGAAGTGAATGGTTACACGTGTGTCTGCAAACCAGGTTACAACGGCAAGAACTGCGAAATAGGTAATATTATTATAAACATTGTGTTTTGTAACAATCAGTATATCATATGCTTTAGATAAGCATCAATATTGCAATTAATAGTATTTTCCTGTTACACAAACATTCACTGGTACATAATCGGTTCATCAGAGAAAAAAAAAGTTTTTTTAATGAACAATAATAAAAGATCCAGAAATTTGTGCCATGTCTTTTTATTTGATTTATTTGTAGAAAATTGAATTATGAATTTTATGATATTGATCATCCTAATTGCCAACTATGTGTTAAACGTGTTTAAGGAGTTATTGTTTTGATAGTGTTATGTGTAAGGACATATTAAGGATGTTCGCTGCTCAGTTTCAAAATAAATAACTTTTCTTAAAACTAGTATATATTGATAGGGAATAAATTGAGGTATAAAAAAAGCAAAAAAAAATATAGGGGTCAATGTGCTTGTTTTCTAAATATTAGCCATTGTAATTTTTGCGGGAAAATTTTCTCTCTTAACTTTTCATAGCTTGATCATTGACCAATTAAAGTTCTCAAATACTATTAAAAATAAATAAAATTTTATTAGACTTTCACAAATTACTTATAATTATACTTGTAAAAGAATTATAAAAAGAAAAATGGGGGTTCATGGGGATTTTTTTAAGACATTCAAATGGATAAAACCAGAGGATTCCGTAAATCTGACAAAAGTTTCAAACCATGACCAGCAGACATCCTTAAGGGGGTAGATTTGGTATATGGGAGACAACTCTTACAAATGTATTGAAAGTTATTAGTGCGTTTTAACATAGCAGTAAATTAAACAATGATCAAGCATTTATGTTGTTTACATTTAGCTGTGAGAATGATGCAGACAGATCTAGTAAGCTGTTCATGCTTGACACCACCAAACATTAAACTAACGAACTTTTTTTTAATAATGTGGATAAAAAGGTAGAAAATTTCCATTCATACATGAAATGCTTAAAAAAACACCAATGAACTGAGTCTGATGAGTTCTGGAGCAACTTTACTGACTAAAGGACCCTGTTGCATCATTATAGCAAAAAAATCTTGGAAGTTTTAAGAAATTCGATTTGAACATATGAATTAAATAATGAAGTAATATAGTTTTATTGCTAAGTCATTGATGCAGAGTTTGTACTTACTGTTTGTGGGTTTTTTCTATATAAAAGGCTATAATCTAGAAGATATGATCTAAACATCAATCCTAGTACTATATAAAAAAGAAGATGTGGTATGATTGCCAATGAGACAACTATCCACAAAAGATCAAAATGACACAGAAATTAACAACTATAGGTCACCGTACGGCCTTCAACAATGAGCAAAGCCCATACCGCATAGTCAGCTATAAAAGGCCCCGATAGGACAATGTAAAACTATTCAAACGAGAAAACTAACGGCCTTATTTATGTAAAAAATGAACGAAAAACAAATATGTAACACATAAACAAACGACAACCACTGAAATACAGGCTCCTGACTTGGGACAGGCACCTACATAAATAATGTGGCGGGGTTAAACATGTTAGCGGGATCCCAACCGTCCCCCTAACCTGGGACAGTGGTATAACAGTACAACAAAGAACGAACTATAAAAATCAGTTGAAAAAGGCTTAACTCATCAGAAGGACAAAAATACAAGTGGACGTGGCCCGGTACTTATACATCCCGACACAAAAAGACACAATGAACAGATCTGAGAGTACTCGCAGTTATCTGACAGCTAGTTCAAAGCCACTAACAACTAATAAAAAAATCATGTAACTAAGACTAAAGTATCAATCCGTACACATCCAATATCCAATGGATTTAGTGTAAAGACGTCATAAACAGCCAGAGAAAAACATGACCTTGTGCAATGCCAAGTTACAGGTATCGACAGATTGTAGATGCATGAATATGTATATGCATATAACATACTAGTAATATTTAGTTAGCTTTTAATTTACTGATAACAAAATCAATATTTATACCAATAAAAAACAATATTCAATGATCTTATTACAGTGTTGAATAGGTAACCTTTTAGAACAAGTTTATTTAAAGGAGCGACAAGTTTACAAGGATCATTTCTAAATTTCCGGGCACGGTTAACAACATTTCCGTAAAAATGAGGATGCGCTATCCCGTTTGAAATAAGTTTTCTACAGGTACAACCAAACTTCAAAACCAAATCTTTAAGTAATTTATGGTAACGATATCCCTGGTTTAATAATTTACCAGTAATACATAGGTTGCGTTCGTTAAAATCAAAAACGTCACAACAGACACGGGCATAGCGAACAAGTTGTGAAATATAAACACCGTAATATGGTGCCAAAGGAACGTCACCATCTAAAAATGGAAATTAACAATAGGGAACGAGAAGTCGTCTCTTTTGTCGTAAATTTTAGTGTGGAGTTTCCCGTTTAAAACCTAAATTTCTAAATCCAGGAAAGGACAGTTATTACCGAATAAATTTGATTTATTTAAAGTAAGTTCCTTGGGGTAAATTTCTACAAGCTTATGTTAATAGATAATCTACATTAACACAAAGATAGTACTTAGATAGTAAAAGACTGCCAAAGCAATCAATTCTGATAGCGTCTGCTATTGATGACAGGGGCATTTTGTAGTCTGGGGAGAGAAACCAATAAATAGTTGTGATAAAACATCATGTCAACTCGTCCCATTAAGATACTCGTCCCATACTGAATGTTACTGTTTTTCCTTATAAAATTAATTACTTATCAATACGTTTACTAAGACAAATATTCTGTTTTCATTTCAGATATTAACGAATGTAAACCAAACCCTTGTAAACACGGAGCATCATGTATGAATGAAGTGAATGGTTACACGTGTGTCTGTCGACCAGGTTACCATGGAAAGAACTGTGAAATAGGTAATATCATTATTAAGATTGTTTTTTTCAACAACAATATTGATGCAAAATTTATAAATCAACTGTTTTCCAAACTTTTAAAATTTGAATAAAAACAATGAATTTTTATCTGAGGAACAGATTATTTTAGTTTACTTTAGCAATACTTTTTTGAATTGTAGGTCCATAACGCTTGTAAAGGTGTAATACCACCATTGATTTTCCTCTGTTAGTCTTTGTTGAATTTTCACTTTTCAAAAAAAATGTGCTGAATTTATTTTTGTTTCAAATAAAGAAATACTTGGCATGAGTAAAGTTTTATCCTGTCCAGTACTATAGAAAAAAATTCTCATAACATTCATTGCATATAAGAAAATAACCATCACTGGAATTGAACCAATCAAATTTCTCCCCTTATTTTATCTGTGCACAAGGTTTAGAAGTCTATAGAAATCCCAGATAAATAAATACTGGTGCTTTGAAATACCCAACACATATATTTATGTCACAGACATGTGTTATTGCAATAAAATGTAGGATTAACTACCTACAACTGTCAATTTCAAGGGATTTTTTTTCTTCCTACTTTCGTATACAACCGGATGTGACGTACCATAATTTGGTGGTATTACACCTAAACAGTGTTTACCTTTTAATTCGTTTTACTCGATCGTCAATAATGAGTTTTTATTAGGCGAAACGATCGTCTGACAAACAATATTTTAAGCCGGTATCAATTATTATTTTTTATAATAATGAATATTATTGCATTTACTAGGACAAATAGTCTGTTTTCATTACAGATATTAACGAATGTAAACCAAACCCTTGTAAACACGGAGCATCATGTATGAATGAAGTGAATGGTTACAAGTGTGTCTGCAAACCAGGTTACGAAGGGAAGAAATGTGAAATAGGTAATATCATTAGCAAGATCGTATTTTTCAACCAGTGGTATGTCATGTGCATTAGATAAGCAACCACTTCGGTTTTATCATGTTTATAGTCATTTAAAAAAAATACTGTTTACAAAAGTATGAATTGTTCTAAATAATGATGTTTTTATCCGTGGCAGAAAACCCTAGACGTATAAGGCACAACTTTTGGTCCTCAATGCTCTTCAATTTTGTACTTGTTTTGGGTTTCGAAGCGTCACCGGTTAGTCTTGTGTGGACGAAACGCGCGTCTGGCGTATTAAATTAAATACCTAGTACCTTTTGTTAGCTGTTATTCGTGTGTTTCTCTGTCCTTAATTTTCTCCCATTTAATTATATTGTAGTCCTATCATGTAATGTTGTCATTTTAATGTTATATTCAACATAGCCATAAAAGCGGGAGGTTTGACTTGCCACAAAATAAGATTAAACCAACCATTTTTTCCTTCAAATGTCCTGTACCAAGTCAGGAAAATGGTCATTATAATATTATGAATCGTATTTGTGCGTGTTACATTTTATTGTAGTGTTTATGTTGTGTCGTAGAGTTCTTCTCTTATATTTTATATGTTTCCCTCAGTTTAAGTTTGTAACCCGGATTTGTTTTTTTTTCAATCGATTTGTGAATTTCGAACAGCGGTTCACTCCTGTTGCCTTTATGTACAATATTTTAAGCTGGTATCAACAATTGTTTATTATGATTATGATTATTATTACATTTAAATAGACAAATACTCTCTTTTCATTACAGATATCAACGAATGTAAACCAAACCCTTGTAAACACGGAGCATCATGTATGAATAAAGTGAATGGTTACACATGTGTCTGCAAACCGGGTTACGAAGGAAAGAACTGTGAAATAGGTGATTTCATTATCAAGATTGTCTTTTTCAACAATGGGTATATCATGTGCGATAGATAAGCAACCACCTCGGTTTTACAATGTATATCTATTATATAGTCATTTTTATTAAAACCTGTTTGCAAAATTATGAATTATTCTAAATAATAAGGATGTTCTTATCCAAGGCAGAAAACCCTAGAACTATAAGGCACAATTTTTGGAATTTTTGGTCCTCAATTCTCTTCAATTTTGTACTTGTTTTGGCTTTCGAACTTTTTTCATCAGAGCGTCACTGGTTAGTCTTGTATGGACAAAACGGGCGTCTTTCGTATCAAATTTGTATACCTAGTACCTTCTGTTAGCAATTATTCACGTGTTTCGATATGCTATACGTTCTCTAATTTATTTGTATTGTAGTCCTGTCATGTAATATTGTCCTTTTAATGTTATATTTAACATTGCCATAAAAGCAGGAGGTTTGGTATTCCACAAAACCAGGTTCTACCCACCATTTCTTTCTTAAACTGTTCTATACCAAGTCAGGTAATGACTATTGTTATATTATAGGTGTTATATTATAAGGTTGTGTTTCTGTTGTGTTGTAGTCTTTCTTATATTTGACATATTTCCTTTAGTTTTGGGTTGTAACCCAGATTTGTATTTTTTTCAATCGATTTGTGAATTTCGAATAGCAGTTCACTACTGTTGCCTTTATTTACAATATTTTAAGCTGGTATCAACAATTGTTCATTATGATTATAATTATTATTACATTTAAATAGACAAATACTCTCTTTTCATTACAGATATCAACGAATGTAAACCTAACCCTTGTAAACACGGAGCATCATGTATGAATAAAGTGAATGGTTACACGTGTGTCTGCAAACCGGGTTACGAAGGAAAGAACTGTGAAATAGGTGATTTCATTATCAAGATTGTCTTTTTCAACAATCGGTATATCATGTGCGATAGATAAACAACCACCTCGGTTTTACCATGTATATCTATTATATAGTCATGTTTATAAAAACCTGTTTGCAAAAGTATGAATTATTCTAAATAATAAGGATGTTCTTATCCAAGGCAGAAAACCCTAGAACTATAAGACACAATTTTTGGAATTTTTGGTCCTCAATTCTCTTCAATTTTGTACTTGTTTTGGCTTTCGAACTATTTTCATCAGAGCGTCACTGGTTAGTCTTGTATGGACAAAACGGGCGTCTGGCGTATCAAATTTGTATACCTAGTACCTTCTGTTAGCTATTATTCACGTGTTTCGATATGCTATACGTTCTCTAATTTATTTGTATTGTAGTCCTGTCATGTAATGTTGTCCTTTTAATGTTATATTTAACATTGCCATAAAAGCAGGAGGTTTGGTATTCCACAAAACCAGGTTCTATCCACCATTTCTTTCTTAAACTGTTCTGTACCAAGTCAGAAAAATGACTATTGTTATATTATAGGTGTTATATTATAAGGTTGTGTTTCTGTTGTGTTGTAGTTTTCCTCTTATATTTGACATATTTCCCTTAGTTTTGGGTTGTAACCCAGATTTGTATATTTTTCAATCGATTTGTGAATTTCGAATAGAGTTCACTACTGTTGCCTTTATTTACAATATTTTAAGCTGGTATCAACAATAATTATTTATTATAATAATCATTATTACATTTACCTAGACAAATACTCTCTTTTCATTACAGATATCAACGAATGTAAACCAAACCCTTGTAAACACGGAGCATCATGTATGAATGAAGTGAATGGTTACAAGTGTGTCTGTAAACCAGGTTACGAAGGGAAGAACTGTGAAATAGGTGATTTCATTATCAAGATTGTCTTTTTCCACAATCGGTATATCATGTGCGATAGATAAGCAACCACCTCGGTTTTATCATGTATATCTATTAAATAGTTATTTTATAAAAAAGTAATGTTTGCAAAAGTATGAATTATTCTAAATAATAAGGATGTTCTTATCCAAGGCAGAAAAACCAGGAACTATTGGCATAATTTTTGGAAGTGTTGATCCTCAATGCTCTTCAACTTTGTACTTGTTTTGGCTTTCTGTTAGCTATTATTCGCGTGTTTCGATATGCTATATGTTCTCCCATTTATTTGTATTGTAGTCCTATCATGAAATGTTGTCATTTTAATGCTATATTCAACATTGCCATAACAGCGGGAGGTTTGGCATGTCACAAAACCAGGCTCAACCCACCATTCTTAAAATGTGCGATACCAAGTCAGGAAAATAACGATTGTTATATTATAGGTGATATTTTATAAGGTTGTGTTTCTGTTGAGTTGTAATTCTCCTCTTATATTTGATGTTTATCTCAGTTTTGGTTTGTAACCCGGATTTGTTTTTTCTCAACGATTTGTGATTTCGAACAGCGGTTCACTACTGTTGTTTTTATTTACAATATCTTAAGCTGGTATTAATAATTATTTATTATGATAATACTTATTATTACATTTACTTAGACAAACATTCTCTTTTCATAACAGATATCAATGAATGTAAACCAAACCCTTGTCAACACGGAGCATCATGTATGAATGAAGTAAATGGCTACACGTGTGTCTGTAACCCAGGTTACGAAGGAAAGAACTGTGAAATAGGTACTATCATCATCAAGATGTCTTTTTCCACAACCGGTATATCATGTCCATTAGATAAGCAACCACTTCGGTTTTATCATGTATTATCTTTTATGTAGTCCTTTTATGAAAAAATACTGTTTGCAAAAGTATGAATTATTCTAAAAAATAAGGATGTTCTAACCAATGCAGAAAAACCCTAGATGTATTAGGCGCAATTGTTTTGGATATTTTGGTCCTCAATGCTCTTCAACTATATACTTGTTTTGGCTTTCGAACTGTTTTGATCAGAGCGTCACTGTTTAGTCTAGTGTGGACGAAACTTGCGTCTGGCGTATTAGATTAAATACCTAGTACCTTTTGTTAGCTGTTATTCATGTGTTTCTCTGTCCTTATATTTTCTCCCATTTATTTGTATTGTAGTCTTATCATGAAATGTTGTCCTTTTAATGTTATATTCCACATTGCCATAAAAGGGGGAGGTTTGGTATGCCACAAAACCAGGTTCAATCACCTTTGTTTGATAAAATATCCTGTACCAAGTCAGGAAAATGACTTTGCTTATATTATAGATGTTACATTTTAAGATGTGTTTCTGTTGTGTAGTAGTTCTCCACTTATATTTGATATGTTTCCCTCAGTTTTGGTTTGTAACCCGCATTTGATTTTTCTTAATCGATTGATGAATTTCGAACAGCAGTTCACTACTGTTGCCCTTATTTACAATATTTTAAGCTGGTATCAATAATTATTTATTATGATAATAATTATTATTACATTTAACTAGACAAACATTATCTTTTCATAACAGATATCAATGAATGTAAACCAAACCCTTGTAAACACGGAGCATCATGTATGAATGAAGTAAATGGCTACACGTGTGTCTGTAAAGCAGGTTACGAAGGGAAGAACTGTGAAATAGGTACTATCATCATCAAGATGTCTTTTTCCACAATCGGTATATCATGTCCATTAGATAAGCAACCACTTCGGTTTTATCATGTATTATCTTTTATGTAGTCCTTTTATGAAAAAATACTGTTTGCAAAAGTATGAATTATTCTAAAAAATAAGGATGTTCTAACCAATGCAGAAAACCCTAAACGTATTAGGAACAATTTTTCTGAACTTTTGGTTCTCAATACTCTTCAACTTTGTACTTGTTTTGGCTTTCGAAATTTTTTCTTCAGGGCGTCACTGGTTAGCTATATAGTCTTGTGTGGACGAAACTCGCGTCTGACGTATTAAATTGTATACCTAGTACCTTTTGTAAGCTATTATTCGTGGGTTTCTCTGTCCTATATTTTCACCCATTTATTTGTATTGTAGTCCTGTCAGGTAATGTTGTCATTTTAATGTTATATTCAACATTGCCATAAAAGCTGTAATTTTGGCATGTCACAAAACCAGGTTCAATCCACCATTTATTTCTTAAAATGTCCTGTACCAAGTCAGGAAAAAGACTATTGTTATGTTACATGTTGTTTCTGTGTGTGTTACATTTTAAGGTTGTATTTTGTTGTGTTGTACATGTTGTAGTTCTCCTTCTTTATTTTATACGTTTCCCTCAGTTTTGGTTTGTAACCCAGATTTTTTTTTTCTCAATCGAATGATGAATTTCGAACAGCGGTTCACTACTGTTGCCTTTATTTACAATATTTTAAGCTGGTATCAATAATCTATAATACTTAAATACGAGGTCTAATTTGTCAGCCGTCATGGGGTAAAAACGACAAATCAAAGATTTCAACTTTATATAGCTAATATAGGACAAAAGTGTAGATTAAAAATAACACTACTCCAGACCTTTTTGTTTTTCATATAATTAATATTGTCATTAATTAACAAGTTCCAGGTCGAATCCGATACAGATACAAATAGCATATTAACCTGTTACCTATTACCTTATCTGTACGTTCCGCATCTGACTGGTGCACCACCAAACGGTGTATTTGGGATTTTGCTATATACAAGGGTCATAATCACAGGGTTGACACTACTAAACTCAATCATTGCAAAATTGTTTCCTATTGTAGTATTTTAATCAGTAAGACGTTCTAAGATGATAATACGAAAACTAAAAATCTGGACTTCAAATAAGGCGTATAGGTAGAGTATCCAATTTGTTACCGGGCATGACGTAAAACAGCGAATCAAAGAATTCAACTTTATTTATAACTAATATAGGACAATGCTGTTGATTAAAAATACTCCATTCCAGGACCTTATGTTTTCCAAATAATTGATATTACCAATAATTCAGGTCGACAGATTCAAACAGAAAGATTTTGAAAGCCGAGAAAAATATGTATCTTATAATCGACATGACTTTATCAGATGAAAATACCAAAACTAAAATAAAGCTTTCGCATAGTTATATACTTTAATTCAGTCACGGACCCGCGATATCAGTTCTAGTTATTTATTATGATAATAATTATTATTATATTTACTAAGACAAATATTCTCTTTTCATTATAGATATCAACGAATGTAAACCAAACCCTTGTAAACATGGAGCATCATGTATGAATGAAGTGAATGGTTACACGTGTGTCTGCAAACCAGGTTACAACGGAAGGAACTGTGAAATAGGTAATGTCATTATCAAGATTGGCTTTTCCAATATTTCAGTGGCATATGACATGTTAGATAAACAACGATTTCTGAATTTATGGTATATTACACAGAAATTACCGGTACATATTTTTTGATTCAGGTAGTAAATTTGTTAACCATATTGATTCTAAAATTAAAAATAGAAAAAAAAGTTGTCTTGTTAATTTTATTTGATCTATTTTTAGTAAATTGAATTACCAATTTTGAAAATCGAAAAACTATTTTTGCATATAATTGAAGTTATATATTTCGAGGTTTTATTGTCATACAAATCCTTCATGTATACGATTTGTTTCTATTCAGAAACTGATACAAAACAAAATATCAGACTAAATGAGTGCTTTTTGTTAATATTCTTTTTGCATATTAAAGGTTTGAGCTTTTTGTTCATGGAAGAACAATTTTGCTTACGAATATTGCTACAATGCTTTTATAGATATAAGAAGATGAGGAATGAGTGCCAATGAGACAACTCTCCATCCAAATCACAATTTGTAAAAGTAAACCATTATAGGTCTAAGTACGGTCCTCAACACAAAGCATTGACTCATACCAAACAGCAAGCTATAAAGAACCCCAAATATTACTAGTGTAAACCCATTCAATAAGTTAAAGGGGTTATTGCTTTATTTGTTTAAGCAATGGATATAAAAATATACATTTGAGCATTGCGCTGCTACTTTTATAGCCTATTAGACATTGAAATTAGATCCAATTAGCTGTTTTCAAATGATTCACGGTTCTAATTCTATACTATTTAGAAAATGGACTGTATTTGGAAACGTCGCCCTTGAATTTGAAGTATGCCCATTAATCATCAATTATGTGTTGACATGAATTATTATTGATATGGCCTAAATCATAAATCAACTGAAAAAATACAAATGAATTGCTATCTCAGGAATAGATTATGTTAGTTGCATTAATCAGTCTTTTGGAGGCGAAACGATCATCTGACTTACAATATTTTAAGCTGGTATCTATAATTATTTATTATGAAAAAAAATATCACATTTACCAAGAAAAAATATTCTCATTTCAATACAGATATCAACGAATGTAAAACAAACCCTTGTAAACACGGAGCATCATGTATGGATAAAGTGAATGATTACATGTGTGTCTGTAAACCAGGTTACAACGGAAAGAACTGTGAAATAGGTAATATTTTTATAAACATTGGGTTTTCCTACAATCGTTATTGTACATTGTTTATTGAATAAGAAACGATTTCTTATTTTATAGAAAACTTTCTGTAAAATGAATAACACGAATACTTATTTTGTTGTAATCGGATACTAAACATGCTAAATGTTTCTTTATTTGAAATGAAACATACGAATTCCAAAATTAAACATACAGAAATGGACGCCATATTGTTTAGACTTGCTCTTTAAAATGAAAATTGATCTGCGAAATTTGAAGTCTTTCCATACAAAGCGTTACTACCGAAGATTGTTTCTATTTCGAAAATGACAAAAACAAAATGATAGATACAATAAGCGTTTTTCGTGATTCTTCTTTTTTATTATTAGTTTGTGGCCTTGCATGTCAGAGAAAGCTATCGATTGTAATGATTTAATGTTTTTCTTGAAGGAACCCTTGCTCTGATGCCTTGATTCTTTTAACAGATACGCATCAAAAATACGGAAACCCATGTTGCTGTCATTTAAGTAGAAAATGTAGAAAATAGATGCGGGTGTTAAATATTACTTGTCTACGCAGTTTAAACTTATAATTAAATATCTCAATTTTTATTATTGCAATTAATATTTTTGTCATTTTGCTTTAATATTTTTTAACTTATTTGTCTGCTTTTTGACCTACTTCAAGACAGATTTGTTTTAGCACAGTGTTAAGATAAAGTGTGGTAGCTTACTTTACTGTAACTAAGACTTTATGTATTCCAACAGATAATCTTCTAATATGAAATACCTATGTAATTATTTTAAGTAAGTATTGATTTTATAATTTTAGATATAAATAATTGCCAGTCAAAACCATGCCAGCATGGCGGGAAATGTGAGGATCAGATTAACGGTTACAGATGTACTTGTATACCAGGGTATACAGGATCAAACTGTGAAATAGGTAGGATATTTATACATAGGAAATAATTGCCAAACAGGTAGGATAGTTATACATAGGAAATAACCGTGAAACGGGTAGGATAGTTATACATTCCAGGATCTGCTTACCCCTCCGAAGCACCTGGGATCACTCACAGTTTTTTGGTTGGGTTCGTTTGCTCAGTGTTTAGTTTCCTATGTTGTCTTGTGTACTTTTATTTGTCTGTTGATCTTTTTCTTTTTTACCCCTGGCGTTGTCAGTTTATTTTCGATTTATGAGTTTGACTGTCCCTCTGGTATCTGTTGTCCCTTTCTTTTAGATAAGTATGCATTAATACATTGAAGACCCATTGGTGGTCTTCGGCTGTTGTCTGCTCTATGGTCGGGTTGTTGTCGCTTTGATACATTCCCAATTTCCTTTCTCAATTTTATTAAGTCTACTGAAATGCTTTTTGATTTAGTGTTTCACCCCGAATTGTCAATGGTAGGTGCATCTTCATAATTTTGTATTGTATATTATCGACAGCTCTAGAAAAGTCACGTTACAGTATAATAGTCTTAGATTTGAAGTTTGCCCTGGGTTTTTCGTTAATTCTCATTGTAGTTCCTTAATTCATATGTTGATTTTTGTATGATGCACGTTTGCGGGATAGTAAAACATTTAACATTTTTAAGACGCATAATGCATACACTTGTGCAATGGTCGTAGTAAATATGCTATACTTCCGCAATAAAAATGTATTACAGCCACAATTCATATTATCTGATGAAACATACTTAATACGCGACCACGTCTTTTATTTCTGAATTTGATTTTATATAATATAATTTTATTAAATTGTGATCATCAAAAGTGTTGTGTTTTCCTTTTTGTAAGTACATATATAATTGTAGTTACATAAATTATAAAATAATCATACATTTTACTTTTATAAACTGTTATTTGGATGGAGAGTTGTCTCATTGGCACCATATCTTTATATATTTATGTTCACTCCATAGTACAATCTTATCATATGTTTTACTGTAAAAGTAAACGTAATTGTTTAAATCGGCAAATATTTAAAAAAAATGGTTATGTTAGACGTTTACAACTACTTTTCCAGGTGTATGATCAATTTTGTTTTTATTAACGACAATTTAGGTACGACATGTTCCTGTACTGCGAGTGGGGATCCTCACTACCGAACATTTGATGGAGAGATGATTCATTTCCATGGGGCATGCAAATATATACTTGCTGCAAGTAGCGACAAACAATGTGGATTCTCTGTTGAAGGCAAAAACGAATATAGAGGTAAAAACCGTAAGGTCTCTTACATGAGATTAGTCGACTTTTGGTACCAGGACAGAATATACCGCTTGCACCAAGGACGAAAATTTTATGTAAGTTATAATTGGTTTTCAATATGAAAATGAGTAAGGTCAGTCAATTATGAAAACTGAATCAACATGATCAATATGTGAAACTTTAAAACTCCTACATCAACAAATATTTTGTCAAACATACACTTAACATCGACAACAAGAACATACTGACAGAAAAGTTTCTGTGTATGATAATAACTCAATTAGTTTAATGCATCTAATAAAGTTTATCAACTTTTTGTATTGTAAGATGTTGGTCCTAATGTTTGAATTTTTTTGTTTATAGCAATGATCGGAATTAACCTTTTACAAATATACCTTTAATTTTTTTAATATCTTTGTTATGTTTTTCCGCATGATTGATTTTCAGTATAAAAACTGTTTATACGACTGACGTCAATCATTTGTTTTTATTGCATGTAATTAGTTGGTATACAAATATGAACTGAGTTCGAATTCATTATTTGGATGCTTCGATATGTATGTGTCACTCAAATGTATATTATATCATTTAAATTGGTAAATTGTGTTTGCAAATTGTAATCATGATAAAAGCGTTACCTGTAAGACCAATCATTAATATGCATAAGGTGATTTCCGGACTTACTTCATTTTTGTTAAGTTCCCAAACATGCCAAAGGTATACCACATCTGTTACCAGTATTTAGGTCCTGTCAAAATAGTACGGTACTGTTAACCTCCTCTTTTTTTGAGTTGTTGTCTCTTATACTGATTTCAAATGTCCATTCTCTATTTTATTGACAACATTTGTGGATTTATTTTAGCTAAGGGAATACATCTTCCTTGTGCAAAGCTCTGATAACATGCCTATCTCTGGGTATACTTTTTTTGTTCTTGTTTTCTGAGGTTTCAAATTTGAAAATTTCTGAAATATAAATAGTTTGTCCTTGAGCATAACTGATGATTTCTATGGTTGCTATATGGATATTTATTGTCAAAATGTGCATCTGATTCAATAACATAAAATTGTACTGTGTAGAATATTTATTCAGAAATGAGCATACATTTGATTCACCTTTGTAGAATTTTGGGATAGAAATTGAAATAAATTTATAAATTACAGACATTTAGAATTGGATGATGAATGTTAGTGTCCCTCTGAATTGTAGTGATGCAGTGAAATGCCCAAAATATAAGCAGTATGTTTTGACTCCCGAGACAATATTTGAAATTAAATACTGATTTTTAACAATATTTTGTTATCATTTACTTTTTCATTAGTTCATAGTGTTTCTTTCACGTCCATTGTGATATATGATAACCATTTTAGGTTGATGGCATCCAAAAGTACTTACCATACAATAACAATGGAATAAAAGTTTCTATAACAGGAACTAAACTAAAACTTGAAGGACCATGTGATGTAACAGTAATGTTCGATGGTAACCATTTCTTCAAAGTAACTATTCCAAAGACCATTGGCAAAGACATTTTTGGCATCTGTGGAAACTGCAACGGTAAAAAAGATGATCTTAGAACAATGGACGGACTGGATGTTTCGACTGAGGATTCAAAATACACGACAATTGGAAACAGTTATGAAATACCAGATGATTCTGATTTATTACTACCACAGTAAGATTTCTTGAATGAAGTAAACACAATTAATTTACTCTCTGAAAACAATGAAGCGTTCACTTGAATGTACAAATAGAATTTCAATCTTTTGAAATCTAAACAATACATGGAACACATATCCAGCTTATCATTATCTGAAATGCAGAAAAAAAATTGTGTTTATATTCCGTTATGTAACAAACTGTTCTTTTTGAAGCAAAATGTTTTACAATGTTGACAGTGTAAAGAAGTAATATCACTCGAAAAGTTTTATTTTTTATCACATCACACGTGTTTATTTTTTTAATTGAATGTTTCATAAAATGTAAGCTTGGTATTGAATAACTGAGTGAGAGAAAGTCTTTGTATCAATAGCTTAGTTGAGGAAAAACAAAGCTCCATGTGTAGTCCGTACTTTGATCCCTAATGTTTTACTTTTTACAAGTTGTGACATGGATGGAGAGTTGTCTTATTGACACTCATATTTAACTGTTTTGTATCCTTGAAACCTTGTCAAATAAACTAAAAAGCAGTAACCTCGCTCCAGGAACACCATTTATATATAATACCTTTAAATCAGTACTGGTATATGAAAGTAATCGCTGTCCATTTGAATGCTTTTGATCAGATTACACTCTTGTTTTTAGAATTTCAGATTTTATTTTTGTATTTTAAAGGTGTACTCCAGGCGGCGATGAAAATTTCTGTTCTCCTGAACTGGAAACAAAAGCTAAGGATTCTGGTTGCGCACTGTTACATCCAGACAGTGTAGTTCGCAGTCCCTTTAAGTTATGTATAGAAACTGATAAAATGAGAGCTTTAGAGATGTACGAGGCATGTGTTTTAGATTATTGTGCATTTTACGATGATGCGAAACTCCGGGACGATATAGTGTGTCAAGGGATTGAAGGATATGCTGAACAATGCCTGGAGATGGGTATCTCAGTTCGTTGGCGAACTAAGGATGTGTGCCGTATGTTAAATAGTTTTATTTTGAAGAACAGATTTTTGCAATGTATTATGAATTATGAAATTTTAAGAACAAATTTTACCTTTTATTTCACTCAACTCTATATTTTAAATGAGCCTTGATTGGTATGGATAGTTAAGTGAGGCACAGTGTGGATTTTATTCGATTCAGTTCTTTTTGGTTGTTTCTTCTAAATTGATTGTTTAAATATTAACGTTGGTAAAATTTAGTTCCTCAAATGAATAAATTGTGAAATTTTGATCTCAAAAAGAGTTAAATATGTCTCATTGTTATTTTATGATACGAATGTGATATTAATGTACAAAGTTCATAAGGTTTTTTTCATTTTTTGTGTAGCACTTCCATGTCAAGCTAATGCATTTTATAATGGAAGAATGTCTGCATGTCCAGCCACATGTACAAACTTATCCGGTCCTCAAAACTGTAAACTACCATATGTAGAAGGCTGTCAATGTAGGATAGGATATGTTCTAAGTAACTTAGAATGTGTACCGGAAACTGAATGTGGATGTCTTACTGCAGAAGGGGAATACATCCCAGTGAGTATATAAATACTTGGTCTATTGATAGAGATAAATCCAATGCAGACGACAAGTGAAAATGAATATCTATGTATATAGTATTTGACCGAAACTCGCATATTAAAACAATGAAAATCCGAAGGTAAGGTGACAAGAGGGAAGCGCTTAATCCCAAAGGGAAATTCAAACTCATAAGTCCAAAATAAACTGACAACGCAAATAGAGAAACACTTTATATTTAAAACATCAACATTTCAGCCCTGGTAGCAGTCTGCATTTAAACTACATTATTTTTCATTGGTGATTTTAAAGATATCAAAAAATCTTAAAAGCAAAAACGAGGAAATTGTTTATATTACGATTTCATATTTATATATTTTGACTCTCAATAGTGTTTGTTTATAGCTATGCCTGATCTACAAAGTTCATATGTAACATCTGATAAAATTGTATCAAGATTTTAAAATATCTTAAAGACTTCTTTTTAATATTTTACTTATAAAAGTAGAAACTTTGCACTCTTTTAGGTTGGAAAAGTAATCGAAAGCCCGGATTGTACCAGAAGTACCAAATGTGAAATACTAAATGAAAAACCGAAGTTGGTGACATCTCAACGTCCAAAATGTGGTATCAATGCTGAATGTAAACCTATAGATGGACATTACACGTGTGGTTGTAAACCGGCAATGGTTGGTGATCCTCTCAAAGAATGTCAAAGTAAACACTTTCATTTATTTTGTTACATACATTTCAATGATATACGTTAATACTTATCTCTATGCAAATTTAGCTGTGGTGATGTTAATGCTGAATACATAACGACACATTATAGAAAAATAGAACACAACAAAGTATTTGACTCTAATTCGCCGTTTCAGAATCTAATGCATCCTGGGTAATATTTTCAAAAGTGTAAACCAAAACGTCGTGATTGGTTAAAAATGTCATAAACAATGGAAATTTAACCAATGACGTGACTTTATTTTCATTTTGGGGTACGAACAATGAAATTACCCATGATTCTTTAGATTCTGAAAAGGCCAATAGCAGATAATTGTTTTCTATTGGTTATAATGTGATACTATTACTTCAATGCTTTCGGGGTTGGTGAGCTGTGCAGGTTCACAAGTTTGTTTATCTCACCACATTTTGTTATGCACCTCTTACGTAAGGAATGAGTAGGCAATTAGTTATTAGCCATATTTTATATTTTGTTTGATTTCATATATTCTAATCACCCTCTTTTTTTCATTTATACATTTTGTATTTTGATATAAAGGGATTTTGCATAGTCAGTTATCATGTATGTATTTTCCTTCTTTAATGGTAAACCTGTGGCCTTTTGTTGTTTATATACTTTTTAGATAATAGTCTTCTTGGATGTCATAACGCATCTTTTGTTTTACTTTTGGCAAAAGCAAAAATCAAACCCGGGCCGCAATGAGTAAATTTGTAAGCCTTTTCAACAACTTTAACTAGGCTTGTCGATTTTACAAACAAAACAAATATCTTTATCTATATAGAAGCATTTACTAGTATAAAAAAATACTTCTGAAATTGAACTCTAGATCGGTTTTTATTACTGTTAATCATAAAATAAAAAAAATATTGATCATATTGAATTTTGAAATTCATATGTCATCTATACTTACTAAACCTCGAAAATAAGAATTTTATCCCATGAATTATAATAGTCCACAGTATAATGTATGGGTTCCTTTTCTCTGTTGTAGATCCAATATGTACATGTACTGCATTTGGGGACCCCCATTATACGACATTCGATGGACAGATGATTCATTTCATGGGAGCATGTAAATATACAGTAGTTGCAAATGATGACGCTTCCTGTAAATTTGCTGTGGAGGCCAAACAGGAATACAGGGGAGGCAACTACAAAGTTGCCTTCTTACGACTTATGGACTTTAAATACAACAATCATCACTATCGTTTACATTTAGGACGTCGGTTATATGTAAGTTCTTAGTTAAAAGTAAAAAAAGCCTTTTGCACAATTTTAATCTGACATCCAATAAATCAAAACAGTGTTTAATGATGCACTTAGGTCAGGTTTAAGAATCTTGTCACATGTTCGGACTGCTTGCTTTTTTCCCCTTACGATATAGGGTGTAATAAATTGCCCCATAGCATGTGCCTTTTCATATAAGATTTCAATAGCTCATTAAAGGTCATTTATCAAAAATAAAGCGGAATTATATTCCTCATATATATATAATCATTACTACGATATGTGAGTGTCCTTCTGTTTTGTAAATATATGTTTACAGGTTTCTAACGCAAATATAATGAATGAATGATCAATAATGATACATAATGAATAAAAAACAAGTGTACCGTCTACTTATAAACACATTAATGAACAACATTCATCAATTGGTAGATAAAACTTACCGACAAAAACTTAATAAGACAGAGCAGCTTCTCGTTTACACATTCTTTTTGCATTTGTTTAATTTTCATTTTGTCAGCAGGAGATGACGCGGAAATGTGACAAAACCTTCATTGTTCTTTTTTTCAAATCTAATTACTGTGTTAACGTTGAATACATTTTGTTGTTGAATATCGAGTAATACTTGCTTCTGCCTCTATTTTTATCAACAAAAACATCGAATCAAATATTAAACTTTCTCGGTTTTTTCTATCAAATCGTGAGAACATTCAATATTCGGAATTTTGTACAATTATCATAATTAACATACTGTCGTTCTATGTTGTAAATATTTCTTTTGTGGGAAATCATATAACACAGTTGACGTCTTTTTACCAGGTTGATGGTATTCAAAGGTATACACCATTCAAAAATAATGATGTAAAAATAGTAACAGCTGGAGGCGCTTTACGACTTGAAGGGCCTTGCGGTGTCATAGTAGAATATGATGGAATCCATATTATGAAAGTTCAAGTCCCGCGAGAACTTGGAAAAGTTGTTCATGGTATTTGTGGCAACTGTAATGGCATTGCTGATGATTTTACAACAAAAAACGGCACCGACGTATCAAGCTATCCGAATTTGTATTCCGCCATTGGTAACAGCTATGAAGTACACGATGATTCTGATCTATTCTTTCCACAGTAAGCTATCATGATATATTTTAATTTTTAATGTCTAGATTTTTGCTATTTAACACTTGTATCGCTTTTGCACATCAAATAAACCTCAAACCCATGATAAGTATACAGTACCAGTACATGTCAAGGTAATTTAAAAAAACATGGTTGCACCATTATGGTGGAACTTGCACATTATTTTAATATGCCGATCTGAAAGGAATAACGTAGTTATCAAATCAGATAATGTGTTTAAATGTTTCGATTGTTTTGTATGTGTTTTATTCTGTCTTTTCTGACTGGCTGTCTTGATCTTTGATGCTGATTGTTTCTCTGGTTTAGTCTTCAATTCATATAACCGAAAGAGAAAAGATCCCAAACGAATATTAAAACTCGTAAATCGAACCAAACTGACCATGTCAGGACAACAGACGAAAAAAGACATAGAGACAAACAACCGTTAACAAAAAATCAATATAGAAATAAAGGACTGCACCAAGAACCCAATTAAAAACTGGTGATCGCAAGTGCTCTGGAGTTGTAAGCAGGTTATGCTCCACATGCATGTTGCTTATGTAATAAAAAAAACTATTGACGATTCTAATTGTATTGGTACCATTCAAGGAAATGTATATATATATTATTATTGAGCAGTGTATTATAAATTGTAGGTGTACTCCGGATATTGACTTCTATCCTTGTACAGACGACTTACTATTGAAAGCAAAACAATCGCACTGTAATCTTTTAAACCCTGAGAACAAGCAGTTCAGTAAATTTGAAAAATGTGTAACTGCTGACATTGAAAGGGCAATGGAGACGTATGATGCGTGTATCATTGACTTTTGTGCATTCCATGACACACCAGACGTAGAAAAGTATGTATGTGAGGGTTTAGAAGGATACGCATCACAGTGTCAGACCATGGGGATACCAATCAACTGGAGAAGTGACAAGATTTGTCGTACGTTAATAATTAGTTTTATCAAAACGATCATTCACTTGTGGTCTTTGAAAAAGTATATTCCATTGACGTGCATCACCATACATCATAGTGAATGAAATGAGACATGCATAGTGCCAAATTTAGAATACAAACATATTTTTGATTCTTTCAGGACATATTTTTTGTTCGACATGTTCACATTTTCAAAGTATTTTAACATTTAATTTTCGAACTTGCAATTGATATTGAATTGGCGACGTAGATTATTTACGTTCACATGTTTATAATCCTGTGTTGATTAAGATTATATGAAGAACCAACCAGTTGTGTATGAAGGTGTTTTTGCTATTGTAAAAACATATGATGATGTTTCCTTACAAATTATTGCTACTGTTTTTTTTTCTGTGCGTCTTAAAACTTAAATGTAACGGTTCCTATATGTTATCATATTGTTAACTGCTTTATTTTAATTTTTTTTGTAAAAAAAATATCATGATTTCAAGAAATTTAAAGGATTTAATTTATGACACATTTCAACTAGTTCTCATCCCAAACACTACTGATAAACTACGAATACACTGATAGATGTATTATGTACTCGAAATGTTGATACTACTGCATATTTTTCTTTAAGCTCTACCGTGTCAAGAAAATGCAGTTTATAAGTCGATTACGTCATCATGCCCGGCGACTTGTGTAAATCCAGAAGCACCATTGAATTGTATTCTTCCGCCACGTGAAGGTTGCGAGTGTAAAGCTGGATACATATTAAGTCATCTAACATGTGTACCTGTAGAACAGTGTGGATGTAAAACAGAAAAGGGCGATTATATTCCAGTAAGTTTTGTATATATAGACGGAAAATATGTATGTTAACATTGTGAAGGAAAGCTTTATCCCACTATACTTTAAAAATAGACTAGATCATAATTTATTGAGAACACAGTGCAGAAAGCACAGCAGTGCGGTAAAGCGCTTTCATGGAATAGCTTTAGTATACGACTTTTTGATGACCATGTAAATTACAGGTGATTTTCAAACAAAATATAAAGGGACCAATGTTAAGAGACAGCCATATCTCTTGCACGTAAAAGACACCCTTGTAGATTTTGAAAAAAACAGGTTAATGCTGCTACAAGACAGCACTCGCACCCGCAAAGTGGAAAGGGATTAATATACGTTGCAAAACTTGTTTCCCAATCCACTTTAAATAATATGTTTTAACAAAAACAACAGATAAGATAATGTTCGTGAATTCCATTATTATTATTCAGATTGGTGCGAAAATAGAAAGTTCCGATTGTACGAGTGTTAAAGCATGTGTAGCTAAAGGTGATAGAGGAACATTTGTTAGTTTTAACCGTCCTATATGTGGTAGGAACGCTATATGTAAACCTGTAGGTGGACACTACAAGTGTGCTTGTAAACCTGGTTTGACTGGAGATCCATTGAAGGAATGCATCAGTAAGTATATACTTATTTCTGCTCAAAAGAAAATTTTGGATTTATACTGATCTTTTGTTTGTTTTTTTTTCCCAAAAAAAATTGATCAATTATTAGACTTATTAGAAAATCTATCAGAATGACTCAACAATCTTTTTCTATGTTTTTTGTAATAAATATAAAAATACAATCAAATGTTGTATGTTGCTTTGTAACCCTGGTTATAATTGCTCAAGACAAAACTAACAGAAAAGTTTCTTCACATTACAATTTCTAGTATGTAAAATTGAGTTTGCATGTACATTTTTCTATCTCAGATGATAAAATGTACACAAACATAACTTTACATACAAGTAATTTCTTATTTTGAACATCAGTTATTTTGATTTTGACTATTTAATTTCAGACCCGACTTGTTCATGTACTGCAAGTGGTGATCCACATTACAGGACATTTGATGGACAGATAATACATTTCTTTGGGGCGTGTAAATACACCGTGGCTGCTCATGATAATTCTGCATGTCGCTTTGCTGTGGAAGCAAAACATGAATACAGAGGTGGCAATAATAAAGTGACTTTCATGAGACTTGTTGACCTCAAATTCCATGGTCATGTGTATCGTTTACACATGGATCGTAAACTATATGTGAGTATGCATAACGTTTTATGAGTATTTGGAAATGTTTGTTATTTAAAAACAAGATTGAATCATTTATAAGACAGATATAGCATATGTCTTAAGAGTAATTATAAAAGCAACAACACCAGTTAAGGGCGTTCGCTCCTCAATTTAAAATAACCAGCACTATTAAAAGTCGAACGTATATAGATATTGGAACTTATAAAGCATAACACATGCAAAATCCGTGTATTTGCTTTTGCGATATACTTAGTAGGCAATTGAAAATTTGATTGGGAAGCATTTAATTTGGATTCTTCATATATTTAAAATTGATTATGTTGATAACTTTTATATTTTCAAAAAATGAAGGAAAAAATAACATATGGTATGCTATTTGTAAAACATTTATTATTAAAGGTCTGGGTTGTCACTAAGGGGTGGCTGTCCCTACATGGAAATAACAAGAGATTCCGAATATTTTACAACAAGAGTTTTGAAAAATAAGTAATATGTTTTTTTGTTGTATACATGTACATGTATCTGTGTAAACGAGATTTATAATGTATAACTTAAGCGCATGCTGTTTTAGTGTTGAAAATGTAGAATAAGAAGGTGTAGTATGTTTGTCATTGTTGCAATTATCAACAAAGAACAAATATAACAAGATTTTAATCAACCATATGACTAGTTGAGTATTACTCTAGACTGCCATATTTAAGTTTGTTTCGTATTTGTTCTATTTAAGGTTGACGGTATTCAAAAGTATCCTCCTTATGTGGACGAGGGTGTCGTGGTATACACATCAGGTCAGAGGTTACGACTGGAAACCTCTTGTGGCGTTGTTGTAGAATACGATGGTATTCATATAATGGAAGTTATAATCCCAAGAAAGTTTGGTCAGCAAGTAAACGGTATCTGTGGAAACTGTAATGATAAACGTGATGATTTAAGAACAAAAGACGGGACTGATGTATCCACAAACAAAAACAAATATTCTCTGATTGGTAATAGCTACGAAGTAATGGATGACTCCGATCTAATTATCCCACAGTAAGTGCACAAGCGTCATTCATTACATTCAGCAGATATTGGAACTAAAACATTTCAACCATAATTTTTGGAAGATTTTTTCAATGTTCTAATCAACACCTTCTGTTTCAACTCAGATTTTCAAATCGTCTCAAACAGTTTTCGTCGTCTCCCTCCACCAAACACAACTAACCCCACAAAAAAGGGCCGTTAAACACTCATCAATCAATGACTAAACTTATTTTCTTCACTTCACAAGTTGGTCTAATGGGTATGATATGTATATATATATAACTCGTCTTTCATACAACAACGAGACATTATGAAACTAAGCAGAAATGTAACCCACATATTGAAATTGAGCAACTGATTTTATTTAGAATTTTACTGATATCTGTCAGTGAAAGCAGGGTTTTTGAGAATTTGATCCGCATTACTTATCCAAAACAAAAAAAAATAATAGCAGAGAGTTTAGTAAAAAACACTTATTTATCTATTTTTCCTCTGTTATTTAAGAAAGGAATGAAAGAACAGAATGATTTCTGACTTAACAATGCATACATTGCATACTAACCAAAAATTACGTAAATGAATAATATAAGATAGATAACTTAATTATGATGTCAATTAATGGATATTTGTGTTAGAAGTGTTATCATTTTGATATGGTTTGTCATAACAATCCCCAATTTAATTAATTAATCAGATGCAAGCCTGCCATAGATGTTTATCCATGTACAGATGAGTTATTACTCAAGGCAAAAGAATCTTTGTGTCGATACATAAAAGTGGATACTATTGACGGTAAATTCAAGAAATGTATCAAAGCTGATCCTGAGAGAGCTATGGAGATGTATGATTCTTGCATTATCGATTATTGTGCTTACTATGGACGACCAAACTTCCATCAGGTTATGTGCGAAGGTCTAGAGGGATTTGCAGAGCAATGCCACATAATGGGTATACCTATCAGCTGGCGAGATGACAAACTATGCCGTATGTTATTTTTAGAATTTTTTTAGGGAGTTAATATGCATTCCATACAATTTTGATTAAAGGCATGTACGAAAAGTAGTTAACAAAAGTAAGAGTCCCGCATAACTCATTGCTCCTCTCCTTCTCCAAACAAAAACAAAAGCACGCATCATTGCAGCGTTAACAAGAACAGATAATATGACTTAGTTTCCCTGGGTTTATTACCCCTTTTCAGTGTATATTTTGTTAAGAAATATGTTTTTTTTTTCAAGATTTTAATATAACGTTGTAAGTATTAATCAATTCCTTGAAGATTTATGATTTTAGATTAAAGTTTAATATGTTCACTTTGTCAGCAATTTCAGCTTGCGGTATAAACGGCTTCAACATGCAAACACAGGGCATGTTCAAAAGTGTGATATAATTGGTTTTATTTGATCATTAAACGGCTTCAACATGCAAACACAGGGCATGCTCAGAAGTGTGATATAATTGGTTTTATTTGATCATTAAACAAACAGAAAAATTGTGTAACATGAAAAAAATTAATGTAATACCTACATTCGAATTTTAAACATGTAAAAAATCTTGAAACAAGGCAATTAAATTTTATAATTACAGAAATAATTACTGGTGTAACAAGTTACATGCAGAGAAAACAAATAAAACAATGTTTTTAACTTCACGTCCGGTTAAAACATATGTATCAGCACTACTGTAAAATTAGTATTGATTTGATTACAATATATATATATTACTAACATGAATTTCATGAAATATGCACGCAAATAAAAGTAGAATTTTAATGAACTCGTGATCACTTTTAAACGTAAAATTATATTTCTATCATCTTAAAATACCTATTTTATTTTATTAATTTCTTTCATTAAAGCACTATCGTGTGGTCGAAATTCTATATACAAACCACAAATATCATCCTGTCCAGCAACATGCTTGGCTCCACTTCTGTCAAATAGTTGTAAACAACCACCACGAGAAGGATGTGAATGTAAAGCAGGCTATTACATGAGTAATTTAGAATGTGTACCAGATACTCGATGCGGTTGTACAACTTCAATCGGAGAATACGTACCGGTAAGGTTTTATTTACGAATAAATTCTGCAGAAGTTTACGAATCAAAACCTTAATTTTTCAAAGGTTACCAAAACTAGAAATTTTGGAATAACTGGAGAATATCAGCATATAATTGTCGCTATATATAAATAGTTTCGTCACAAATATAGGCAACAGTAGTTAGGAAACCGATATCCAAAAGCCATGAATCGATAAACTCTGATTTAAAGCGACGATTTTAGAAAAACATTTAATTCAGCCAGATATCTCATGACCTATTCCTTTCAAACTTCCTTTCTAAGATTGGATGATTCTATTTCCAACATTTAAAAAAATTACAACAATAAAAATCTGTAATTACTCGTGAGCACAGATAGTATTGATTGTCGTTGTAAGAGACATAATTCAGTTGTTGTGTTGTGCAAACAGTTGTTAATGTAGTACATGTAATAAGTATCATCCGTTAGAATTGCATGCCCATTCTTTTTAAATCACTTGAAACAAACCAGAACGCGTTGTTGCATCAAGCTCAAAGACATCAAACGAATGAAAAACGAATTGAAAACAACAGTCAGATTCCTGACTTGGTACAGACATTTTGATATTCACAAAATGGAAGATTAAACCTAGTGATAGCTGGCTCAACGTCTCACTTGTATTACATAAATAACAAGTATATTGATAATGTTGAAACAAAAGAATCCGACATGTATTCAAAACAATAAAACACTTTGTTTCATTGTAAAGGTTGGAGCAACTGTTGAGAACTCAGATTGTACTATTGCCAGGACGTGTCAGTTGATAGACGGTAAAGCAAAACTAGTTGCAAAGACGTTGTCGCCATGCGCTACAAATGGTCAATGTAAACCTGTTGATGGTCACTACAAATGTACTTGTAAACCGGGTTTCCAAGGTGATCCTTTGGCAGAATGCACAGAAGTCAGTAAGTTGTTTAACTTTTACTATAATAATACCAATATCCACAAGAGAACGAAGGTCGAGGATGAACCACCTGATTATTCTGCATTTTTCCTGAATTTAGAATGTATAACACTTATTTTGCACATTTTTCAAAAGATCGAAATGATACTAAATAATGTTTTTTTTTTTTTATTAATATAGCCATAATCTTAGTGGAATATTCAACAATATCTGTATTACCAGCGATTTCTAAAATTGTCTGATCTTATTATACCAGATGTGGTTTAAAGATTCTAACTTATTATACCAGATGTTGTTTGAAGATTCTAACTTATTATACCAGATGTTGTTTAAAGATTCTAACTTATTATACCAGATGTTGTTTAAAGATTCTAACTTATTATACCAGATGTTGTTTAAAGATTCTAACTTATTAAACCAGATGTTGTTTAAAGATTCTAACTTATTATACCAGATGTTGTTTAAAGATTCTAACTTATTATACCAGATGTTGTTTAAAGATTCTAACTTATTATACCAGATATTGTTTAAAGATTCTAACTTGTTATACCAGATGTTGTTTAAAGATTCTAAGAGCCATATGTTGCTTGAATTCAAAACTCAAATGAATAATGGCTGTTAATTTCATATACAGTTTTAAACATATACAACTTATGTTCATGTAAGCTGACATACAGGTTATTTGAATCTTGTCAAAAAGAAAAATTACAAAAATACCCGAATACCCGAATACCGAGGAAATTGTACAAGAAAAGAGCCTCATCAAATGATAAAATTAAAAGCTCAAAGACATCAAATGATTGGATAACAACTGTCATATTCCTGACTTATTAAGGTCTTTTCTTATGTAGAAAATAGAAGATCAAACCTTGTTAAACCCTGGCCGTTTTTGGCACAACTTTTTGATCTTTTGGTCCTCGATGCTGTTCGACTTTGTGCTTGTTTCGGCTTTCAAACTTTTGTATCTGGGCATCACTAGTAGATCTTGTGTGGATAAAATGCATTTCTGGCGTATTAAAATTTTCAACTTGTTGCCTTTTGTTGGCTGTTGTTCGTGTGTTTCTTTGTCAATTGTATTCTTCAATTTATTTATATTGTAGTCCTGTGGTGTTGAGTTGTCATCTTAATGTTATATTTCACATGGCTATAAAAAGGGAGGTTCGGCATGCCACAAAACCAGGTTCAACCCGCCATTTTTTCTTTAAAAATGTCCTGTACCAAGTCAGGAATATGGCCATTGTTATATTATAGTTCGTTTCTGTATGTGTTACATTTTAACGTTGCGTCGTTTGTTTTCTCTTATTTTTGAGTGTAAATTCACATTGCGATAAGACGTGTCACGGTACTTGTCTATCCCAAATTCATGTATTTGGTTTTGATGTTATATTTGTTATTCTCGTGGGATTTTGTCTGTTGCTTGGTCCGTTTCTGTGTGTGTTACATTGTAGTGTTGTGTCGTTGTTCTCCTCTTATATTTAATGCGTTTCCCTCAGTTTTAGTTTGTTACCCCGATTTTGTTTTTTGTCCATGGATTTATGAGTTTGAACATCGGTATACTACTGTTGCCTTTATTTACAGCTTGTCAAAACTCTCACTCGTATGACAGTCGAGCACAACTCCATTGTGATAAATTTTATGAAGATTGCCTGTACTGAAATTTTGAAGTAGCTGTGTACTTGAATATTGGTTTTATTGTAAAGTTCTTTTAAAACATTAATTCGGTTAAAATGTTAACTGTTAAGTTGGCAATGACATCAATGATGTGTCTTATTGATCAAACATGAGTCTGACATACCAAATTATAAGTCTAGTATTGTTGATGAATTGATTACTTTTATGATCCGTGATATAATTTTTTTTATATTAAATAAGTTGAAGGTAGTTTATTGTTTAAACACTTCATTTTTTGTTATATTCTTTATATATCAAAATATTTGCGTGATTGTCAATGGCCTCACATGTGCCATATATGTATACGTACATGACATAAAAAAGACTATAAAACAAAATAATTAGGTCATCAATGAAAACAAGACATTGGTAAAATTAAAACAAAATTGTACTTGTCTGATTAATATTATTTTGCAGATCTAACTCGCTTAATAAGTATAGCAATTAAAATAATATAAAAATGTCAATGTCGATTCAAAAAGTCCATAACAACTGACAAAATATAACATTATCAATCAATCAACCGTTGAAAAACAACTGGCAAATTCCTGTCATGGTATAGGCATTTTCAGAAGATATTGTTTGAAACACCTTGTTGTATAGCTATGTAAACCTCTAATTTGTTTGACAACATCTGAATATTAAACTAATATTCAGTTAGTTTTTTAACAAAATAGAAAAATGAATATTTGCGACAGCAAATTTGTAAAAATGGAATTAAGAAAGTTAAATTTACGAAGCAGTGAAAATATGTACACAAATGGTTAAAATGGAAGACTTATTATACTTATAAGTAGAGATTCAATTGTCACAAACATTTGAGGGTTTAACTAGCTATAAGACAAGGGTTTAACCACCATATCTTTTGGAAATATTTATACCAAATACATGAAAACTGTTGGCCATTGGTTCCGTTGATTGTTGATCGTGTGATCTAGTCTTTATGCATTAGCTACCCCTTTTTATTAACCTTTTAGATTTATTTTAGTTTTCAAACTTTTAAAATCTTATTTTAGAGTTGGAATGTGGAAAGGCAGCTGATATTGTGTTTGTTCTCGATTCCTCCTCAAGCATGAGATCACATAATTTTGCGAAAATAATCAACTTCGTGAAAAAGCTGGTTAGTGGATTTATGTCTGAACATGAACAAGTCAGAATTAGTGTGATAACGTTTTCACACCGGTCTAGAATACAATTTTATCTCAATCGCTACACGGAACCAGAGGATATAATCAACGCTCTAAACAAAATTCGTCACATGCGTGGAGGAACACGAACAGATTATGCATTGCATGATATGCACAGTAAGGTATTTACAGAGGCTAATGGAGATCGACCAGGTTATCCAAATATTGGAATAGTCATTACAGATGGAAAGTCAAATTATCCGAGGAAAACAAAAGAAGAAATGATTCACATGAAAGAAGATGGTGTCATGATGTTTGCGATTGGAATTGGTTCATCTATAAACCAGGAAGAATTGGAGACCATCGCCATTGAAAAAGACCATGCCTTAAGAGTGAAAGGATTTGACTCACTGGAGCATATTATGGGAGAATTTCAAGAGATTACTTGTAGAGGTATATGTCATAATTATATTTCACTGTGAATTCATTTTTATTCGTTGGATACCAATTTTCGTGGGATACGAGGGTATAGATGAACAACGAATAGAAATGTTCAACGAAATAGAAGTTTCTATAAATTTGTATCCAGACTATGGCAGAACCACGAAATCACATATCAACAAAAATGCACGGTTCCCGATACCTACGAAAATTGGTACCCACGAAAAAACATGAATTGACAATATTCAGAATGCAATTCAACATTATCAATGTGACAAGATATAACATTGTTTATCTACCACCATATCCGTTACACAGTGTTTCACAGTGTCCGTTTAACACCAGTCTAGTATGATGTCCATTTTAATTGAACCTGTACACATTTATATTAAGGGACTAGCTAAAACTGATCTGAGGGTGTGGGATTATCTCGCTGCATTGAAAACCCCTTGTTGGCCTTCGGCTGTGATCTGCTTTTTGTATGCTTTGACATTTCAAAATCTAATTTAAATGTATTCTGACCGTTACACTTTTGGATGTTTAATAAGAAATACATTACGGTACGACCAATTCTTTTAAATTTGGAAAAAAGAAATCATTGACAAAAAATATTACTAGTCTGGTCGACTGACACATCTTTGGGTTAGACCGTTCAAATATTGTCCTTTTAACTTTAAACAAATTTGGACTATGTCTGTTTATGATAATTGAAGTCCTTGTTGATAAAATATTTGAACAATTTTCCATTTTGTGATTAACCCTTAAATACTGGTCAAGTGGATTTTGTCATTTTGGATTTCAAAACTTTTCACAAGATAATCCTTAGTAACTTTCACAATGTTTTTGGTTATTAGATATCACATTTGAACCAATATGTGACGACATTTTAACAGAATGCACAGATCAAGCATAATTATAGGTATAGTTGGATTTGACGGTTGGTTCATCATGGTCATGTAATATTTTAAAGCATTCACTAAAACGGTTGGTTCATCATGGTCATGTAATATTTTAAAGCATTCACTAAACATTTTATGGGATATAGTGTATTATGTTTTCCGATGATCACCATTAAAATTCTACTTTTAAAAAAGGAAAATCTTTGTTTACATAAAGTCATTGACCATATTTGGCTAAGTTTGATTTTCATATATCTAAAATTTCTAATTAGAATTATGCACTATCATGTATGTCATGGGTCAACCAGTTCAAATTCCATTGGATTTACTATTTAATCAGGTATTATTCGAGCATAGGTTATATCTAATAAACGAGGGGAGATCAACAGCAAAGAGATATCCGAACTCATAAGTCGAAAACGAATGGACAATGTCATTGCAAAAAAAAACTGAAATAATACAAAACACAAAGTAGCAAATTAAAGACTAAGCGACACAAAACCCACCAGAATTAAGTGGTCTCATGTGCACTAAATGGATTAATAGAATTAGCTCCATCTGTTATACTGATAATTTTCATAACACATTTAACCAAAGAGTTGCGAATTAAATTTATCTATATATTTTGTTTTGTAGGAATTGCTCATGCTCCGAAACCCCATTTCGTAGGTCATTCGCATCCACATTAGTTTCATGGTAAGTTATATGTAATATTTTCTCGGAAAACAGTATAACAAATTGAGATGTGGTACGATTCTTAAATGAAACAGCATTTTCCAACCGACGTAGGAGTTAGCAAATTAATATCAACATGCGTCATTCAAGACAGTATAGCTAGCTAATATAGATATATAGATATATGATATTTAAATTATGCATCTGAAATTGTTTTCTTCATGGTTATGCAAAATGACCGCTATGCTAAGACAAATTACTCCAAATTATTGTGTCATATGATCCATATATTTATAAAGTTAAAATGCAGGGATTATAAGGAACTACTGATCTTAAAATGTAAAGATTTTCCTAATTTGATCTGAAGATTTATTTGATTTTAGCATTACAAAAGACATAGAAAATATTGAATTAAATAATGATGTGGCATTGTATTTCATATTCATGATTGAAAACAAGTGTAATTTTCTTCCGTTATGCATTTATGAACTATCCTTCCATTATGAATATCAATCAATACAATATAAGGATTGTGTAAAGACTACCATTGTTATCGAATAAAAACCAATATGGTGATGGTGATTTAGACTTGTAATACGTCATTCATGAGGTGAAACAGGGCTACTAAGAAAAGCTTTAAAAGATCATTTGCAAATGGATGCGGTATGGACTTTGCTAATGTTGAAGGCCGTTGACCTATAGTTGTTAATTTCTGTGTCATTTTGGTCTCTTGTGGAGAATTTCTAATTCACAATCATACCACATCTTCTTTTTTTATATGATAAGTTTGCTTGTATTGATATTTGTAACACTCTTTATCAAATTTAGAATGTTCGCTACTTTTATTTTTTACTTTCAGTCAGGTATACAGAGTCATCTAGTTTATATATATTCAAATGTTGCCCGATAACCCATACATTTCTGTACATAGTTTATTACATTTAGATTAAAAACTCATCTTATAAATTCCCCAGTATTTTTATGGCCCCGCAACGAAGTTGTCGGTGCCATATAGTTTTACTCTTGTCCGTAATTCCGTCATTCCCTCATTCGGTAATTCCGTGATTCCGTGATTCCGTAATTCCATCATTCTGTCATTCCGTCATTACACAACAACCCATTATACGGAGTTTTTTTTAATGCCTTCAGATATTGGGCTGATTTTTTGTATGTAAGTTAACCATGATGAGTTACAGATCAAGTTTTAGTTTCTTTCCGGTCCGCTAATTTTTGCCGGAATTACGGGCTTTGGACTTTGATAAATTGTTCAAAATCACAGTTATACGGACTTTTTTTCTAAACGCTTTCAAATATTGTGAATATTTTTGGCATGTAAGTTAACCATGATGAGTGACAGAATAAGTTAACGTTTTGTTCCGCTCGGCTAATTTTTGCCGAAATTACGGGCTATGGACTTTGATAAATTGTTGAAAATCACAATTATATGGAATATTTTTCTAAACACTTTCAGATATTTGGCTGATTTTTGGTATGTGAGTTACTCATGATGAGTTACAGATCAATATTAAGTTTAAGTTTTGTTCCGCTCTGTTCATTTTTGCTGTAATTTCGGGTTTAAACTTTGATATTTTTTTCAAAATCCCAGTTATACAGACCTTTTTGTCTAAATGCTTTCAGATATTAGGCTGATTTCTGGTATATGAGCTAACCATAATGAGTTACAGATCAAGTTTGAGTTTCATTCCGCTGCTAATTTATGCCAAATTTACGGGTTCACCAACTTTGAAAATTGTTGAAAATCACAGTTATACGGACATTTTTCTATACGCCTCCAGATTTTGAGCTGATTTTTATATGTGAGACTACACTCATGTTTGTGTCCACTTGTGTTATTGAAATTGCAGAATTTTCAAACTGTTGAGACGGGGCCATTCGTGTCGCTTTGACACATCTAGTTTTTATATTTTTCGAAAGAAAAGAGGTGTCAATATTAGATGTACGAGAAAGTTTTAATTACGTAAACAATAAGAAAAAAAAAGAGCGGTGACCTTTGAAATTTTCCGAAATGCAAGTATAGTTGTTATTATATCCGGTGATAATAATATTTTACAACCTTATTATTTCGGAACTGCCTGACCAACATCCTTAAAATCAACGATCATTAAGATATAACATATCTAAACATAGAAATAATAAGGTCATCTGAGAGTTAGTGATGGCTGTTATAAGGTACTGTATTGACGATCAATCAAGAGCTATTCGAATAAAAATGTCAGATTCAGTTAACGTACTGTAATATATCGTCAATATTTATGCAATTAAATGTTAACTGATCTTGATAATCTTTTCTGACTGAATAATGAAACACAGAAAAAATACAGTTGTAATTTCACCACAAAAAAAACCCCTTTAAAAAGTACTTATTTTATTTCAAACTAACGAATATGTGTTTTATGTATTGTCTCGTCTCTAAATTATTAAAGTATAAACATTATTATGATCATTCCGAGTGTTGGTAAAATAACTAATATATCGAACTCCTAAAAAATTAATAACAAAAAGTCCTTTAACAAATTTCAAAATGAAAACCATTGACAGCTTTTTAGTTTTTATTGTTGCAATGCTAAGATAACAATTTCTTCAGATCATTCAGAATTGACACAAAATAAAGGTACTGCAATGAAAGTACACAAAACTCGATAACGTGAAATATATTTGTATGCCCCATTTATGAGCAATATGTTTTCTGATCTGTGCGTGCGTTCGTTCGTCCGTTCGTCCGTGCATTCGTCCTTTCGTCCCAATTCAGTTTAAAGTTTTTGGTCGAGGTAGTATTTGATGAAGCTGAAGTCCAATCAGCTTGAAACTAAGTAAACATGTTTCCTATGATATGATCTTTCTAATTTTAATGCCAAATTAAAGATTTATCATATTTCACGGTTCACTGAACATATAAAATGATAGTGCGGATGGGGCATCAGTGTACTGGGGACACATTCTTGTTAACATTTAGTAAAACAATACCTCTCATTCTTGATATTCAAGTATCTAAGTGCAGTCTATTATCATGTTTATGTCGGGTTCAATTTATTTTGATAGCCATAACATCACCATCGACCCTATTATGAAAATAATAATATTTATTCTTTCTATTGCAGACAAAGAAGAAAAAAAAAATACTCAACAAAATTAGAAATCATATATGTAAATTGTTCTCTTGAATGAAATAAATTTATTCTGAATAATATATTCTTTTTCCATTTTAACAAATGATATGAATTTAACCAAATCTTACAGGTTTTCAACATAATATGATACTATCTTAATTAAGTAGCACGACGGATGTCACATACAGAGTAGGATCTGCTTATCCAACCGATGCACATGCGATCACCCCTTGTTTTGGTTGTTTTCATTTTTTTTAACACAAGCTTTAAGAATTTGCTTGTAAGCTGAATGACAATATTTGCTTTGTCTAAAGATATTTGGTTTAATTAAACATGGATGTTAAATTAAAACAAGTAACCATATTACGTCACAACGAAAATTCTTAAAAATTATTCTTAGTACAAATACAGTCGACTCTCGTTATGTCGAAGTCAGCCGGACCAGAGAAATATTTCGAGATACACGTAGTTCGACTCAAACGAAAACCGGAAGTTCGACAATCTAAGGGACACAACTCTTGCTTGGCTTGGTAAAGCTAAAATAAATCCGGGTGAATATGGCAAGGGGATCGATATTCTAGTATCAGATCGATGTATTTGTACATGTTGTATGTCACAGTCTTTTATTATTATAATGACATTATTTTTACTTATTCAATTGTATTGTTTCAAATAAAAAAAATCCTATGGCTTTTCCAAGAGAGTAGTTTCCAATCGATAGTTTCGTTATTCAGGTCGGTTATAGCTGACAAAATTGTTTATTCTCGGATACAAAAGATTTAAGAAAATTTTGATTTCTATTCATTTTGTTTTATCTCACTCTTTCTTTTCAAAACAAAATATATAACAAGATCAAAGACGCCGTTTGAGTAGTTTTTAGGTGATCATCAACGGAAGCCATAATCCTCACTTTATACACACCCAAGCTCATTAGTGTACATCACAAATTAATTGTTTTGTAAACATTTTAAATACTTTTTCATGAACATTAACAATGTATCACTAATTATTTATCAAAATTCTATAAAAGATCATCTTAGGTAAACACTCATGGAAATAGCATGTCATAAATCAATACAGTGGTCAGTGACCGGAAATTTATTTACACGTGTATTGTCAGATTAACTCTTCAATCCATTTAAATCCCGGAGGTCATGTTTTGACATATGTGTATTAGTTCGAGATAAAAAATGAATTTTGAATGCTTTTGTTAACCTTGGGACCGTAAATTTAGTTCGACTCAACCGAAATTTCGACTCATCCAATTTCGACTCATCAGGAGTCGAATTACATACTTTTGTATGGAATAAAGTTCGGGACCACGTGAAAACTTCGACTCATCCGAAATTTCGAGTCAACCGAGTTCGAGACAACGAGAGTTAACTGTATTTGTCTAAAGTATGCAGTTTGAACAGTGGACCTATTATCATCACAATGAAGTGGCAGCAATGTCCTATTTTATTTTTTATTTTTTGTTTAAACATATTTATTTATAGTGGATAGGGATACAAGTTATTGTAACTTATATTAATCCCTTTCCACTTTTGCGAGTGCGAGTGCTGCCCGGTAGCGGCATTAACCTGCTCTTTTCGAAAATCTACCAAGGTGACTTCTACGTGCAGGAGATATGGCTCTCTCTTAAGCTAGGTTCACACTGCCGATCAGATCAACTCGATCAAGCCCGATTAAGACAAAATTTTTTAGCCATAGTGTTGTCAGCTTGAATGAGTTTGAATGTCCATCTAGTATCTATCGCCCACTTGTGAGACAGGCTCAAAAATGCAGCGGTGTTAAATATGTTTTTGTGAGATATCAATAATCCCCTTTATTTCTTGCCAATGTAGAATAGGATAAAAACACTCACAGCAATACGTAGAGAAAAAAAAACTTAGTTTAAAAACAAGTCCGAGTCCGATTTAAAATTATATTAATATTGCTTTATTAATAGTTCAGAATTGTTTCATTATTTTATGTTTAATTATATTGATATTGAATGTAAATAGAAGCTGACAAGTGTTCTGGCCTGTTTTGTAGCACAATAGTTTTCACCTTTTTATGAACACAACTAAAGTTTTGCTCGCTTGAGAATTTTGAATAGACATCTGTCGTTTTCTATTATATTGGTACGTATGTTTTAATATTTTCCAACTGTTACAGTTTCAAAATGATGAGTTCTTTGTTTATTTTAAAGGGGCACTAGCTGTCAAATTCATGGTCACCGATTTGACTCAAATTCTCATATTTGATTTATAACAATGTAAAACATTTATCCAAAATATCAAAAGTCTAAAATAAACAATTTACAGAGCATGGGGTAGATACTATATAGATTCGTTTCGTGTGTATTTTAGTCCAGACGCCGTCTAATTAACTATCGATTTGACCTCAGATGACCATATAAGCGATGTAAACATAAATAAAGATATGAATAGATTAAACCAACACGTGCAATTGGATTTTTATAAGTCTGTTTGATTTTATTTTATAGATTAAAAATAGATGTTTCTAATTGTTTTTAACCGTATAAGAATGATTTTATATGCATCGAATTAGTAATCAAATGATTTACCGTAGTTTCACTTTCATGGTTGACATTCTTTTTCTTTAAATAACCAGTACACGTACAATGCCTGCGTTGCCAATCTCTAGCTAGGGGTTAAATTGAAGTTCACCTGAATACGGATTTATAGAGGTCGACTCATTCACTTGCAAGTGAACTACTTATTATCAATGTTTCTTAGCGTAATTTTACAAAATTGAACCTTTTTTGGCTGCAAAAAGCGAATTGTCATTTCACTATTTCACTTTCATTATTGATTGAACAGAAAAAAATCAAACTTTAGATTTTTTTTATATATCTCGTAGCTAGTGCCCCTTTAAGCAAGCCTTTGGAAACACTTGATTGATTTATTGTTGGTTGGTTAACGTCCAGTGGCAAAGGACATACTTGATTATTATTTCATGGTATTTTGTTGAATACTTAGTTAAAATACGTTTAATATATAGGATTCTAAACCAATTTTTGTGAAAGTTTTCGGTTTTTATCGACCTCTAAAATATCATTTTGTTTACTTTGTAAGTGTCCCAATTTTCGGTTAAACAAATTTATGGGCCGCCATTTGTGTCATAAATTTTGGTTAATATTTTTTTTTATTTGACATTGTATCCGAAATTGTATTATTGAACACATATTTGTTCGTAATCTCACTTTAGGTTGTTGTACATGTATGTTGTCTTTTGTAGTTTTTAGATTTTGACAATAAACAGAGATGTGATTCACCTGGTTAAACAAAGTGTCTTCCTCGGTATAGCAACAACCGAACGTTTAGTAAAGATTATTTTCTGTCTATTTAATTATATATAAAAGAAATTTGTGGTATATAAAAAATATAAAAAAAATGTTACATCTTTATGATTTAATTTGTTAAATTGATATTTTGGAATACTGATGATGTAGACTGAAAGTAAGTGTAACGGCCAATATGTTCGGGTACGTATTGGAAAAACACATATGCTGACTTGTGTTTTATCTAAATAAATGTATTTGTTTTTTTTTTGGTATAAAGCCTAGAATACCAAGATATATAAAGGCAACAGTAGTATACCGCTGTTCAAAACTCATAAATTTATGGACAAAAAACAAAATCGGGGTAACAAACTAAAACTTAGGGAAACGCATTAAATACAAGAGGAGAACAACGACACAACATTAAAATGTAACACACACAGAAACGGACTAAGCATTAGACAAAATCCAATGAGAATAACAAATATAACATCAAAACCAAATACATGAATTTGGGATAGATGAGTACCGTGACGCGTCTTTTAGTAATGTGAATTCACACTCAAAAATAAGAGAAAACAAACGACACAACGGAAACACAACGATAAAATGTAACACACACAGAAACTAACTATAATATAACAATGGTCATATTCCTGACTTGGTACAGAACATTTTTAAAGGAAAAAATGGTGGGTTGAACCTGGTTTTGTGGCATGCCAAACCTCCTTCTTTTATGGCTATGTGAAATATAACATTAAAATGACAACACAACATTAAAGGACTACAATACAAATAAATAGGAGAACACAAAGAAACTGACGAATAATAGCTAACAAATGGCAACAAGTTTAAAATTTTAATACGCCAGAAGTGCATTTTGTCCACACAAGACTTACTAGTGACGCCCAGATACAAAAGTTTGAAAGCCGAAACAAGTACAAAGTTGAACAGCATCGAGGACCAAAAGTTCAAAAAAGTTGTGCCAAAAGCGGCCAGGGTTTTCTGTTAGGTACCAGAACATCCCTATTATTTAGAATAATATACATATTAATTAATGTTGTAAAGCCCACACATATGCTCCAATCAATCGGTTACAAGAATTGCATTATCTAATATCTAAGAAATAAGGATAAATTATTGTTGATTTCGAATTAATATTTTTTTAACGCAAACGTACAATATTTTATAGATAAAACCTACAAAGTTTTTGTGTGTCAGGATTTGCTGAAATTAAATCTATGTTTTCCAATCACATTAACATAGGCGATTCTGTTCGTATACGATAAGATATAACCACGCCCGAAAAAACTCTGTAATAAAGTGATATAGAAAGGCAACAATAGTTTACCGCTGGTCAAGTGATAAATCGATTGAGAGAAAACAAATCCAGATTACAAATTAAAACCGAAAGAAACACATCAACTATCAGACGAAAACGACGAAACAACTGAAGTACAATTAAAAACCAATTGTTCAAAGAACAATTGAAGGTCTTTCCACCAATAAGGATCTATTTTGATATGAAAATATTAAAATTCAGTTGAAAATGTCAGTTCCTATGGCTAAATGATATATAAATATGAATTTCAAGCAAAGGTCAAAATCTAGAACGTCCAATTAACCTATGACCTTGACCTCAATTTCAAGGTCATAAACCAAGGATCCCAAATTAAAAGACCCTAGGTCTGTATTATGTATGGTTCATGAGTAATATCACTTTACGCATAATTCCCAAAAATCAAAATTTAGAATTTGACCTTGACCTTTGACCTTGACCTAATTTTCATTTTTTTGGACCAAGGATCTTAAATCAAAAGACCCTAAGCCTTTACTTTATAATGATAATGAGTTATATTACCATACAACTAATATAACTTAAAGATATAAAAGAGGGAAAAGTCGCATCAAATGTTTACGTACCCTTTTAACTAAAATTTACGTGTTACGCCATGTCGTAACACACATTTTGTGAAAATATTTTGTCGATATCTTATAGGATTTCTGAAAATAAGAGATAACAAGCCAAAATCATATTTTTGAACATGACCTTTACCTTTGACCTTGACCTCATTTTCATTTTTTTGGACCAAGGACCTCAAATCAAAAGACCCTAGGCCTCTATCACTAATGGTTTTCCAGTAACAAATTTATTTCATTTATTTCATTACAAAAGGGGAAATAACTCTCATATGGAGTCTTCGTAAAGCTTCGGTGAAAATAAAACGTAACATCCTGAGGATATAACGAGCAATTTGGAAAAATAAATTTGTCGCTTTCTTTTACGGTTGCGGAGGAGATCTGATAACAAGAAAAACAGTGTTTGGGGAGATAACTCTTACAAAGAAAAGTGTTCGGTTAGACAGGGTCAGTTTCAAAAGCGTATAGACTGAATGATATCATATACAAAAAAACTAAGCGACATCTTTTGAAACATTTTTACACCGCAAGAAAAAAATTAGGCGGAAGAAAAAAAAAAATAATCAGAACAAATACAATAGGTCTTTCCACAAGAAAGGTGGAAAGACCTAATAAAACATCTTAATATCACACGATTGTACTCTTCAAACCCTGATAACACCAATTATACCTGGATATCAGTGAAAGTGTATGTTTTTTAATTACTTTTCATACACAAGACAACCGATCATAATTCACGTAAAACTAATCGAGAGCTCAAGAACGATGACCAAATTGATGAATGACACTGATTATATTTTCGAAACACCAAGAGAAATTGGCATACCAATGATCGTTACTACATTTTGTAGTATAGTTGTTTCATTTACAGTCCTGATTGCCGTAATGAAGACAACAAATGGAAACTTCTTCAACTTGAAAATCATCGATCGATTAATATATATTTAGTCTATATACCGTTATCTGTGACATCCTGTTTTATTTTTCTCAAACAGCGTATGAAATTCATAATGTGTTTGAAAGAAGAGTCCCAAACACAGAAATCGGCAAGTTGGAATGCACAATTTACGGAGTATTGATCATGGAGTTTCAACTTTCACAAGTGATTCTAAATACCATTACAGCTATTTATGCATTTAATCTTGTAATGAGAAATAAAAAAATGGCGTTAGGAAAGTGGGATATGTATCTTCTGTGTCCTGCTTTCGGGATCCCTATAATTTTACTTACCATTTCAGCATTCTTTGATCAATTTGGAAGAAACCCCGTAGCGTAAGTACAGTCATTTTCTGTTATTTGACCCATGTTATAAAAAATGTATATGTCACACCTACGTACGGTTCTGAAAGAAATTAATTCCAGATTTAAATTGACAGCATATTAACTAAACATTGAAAATATATATGCTGAATGTTTTTAGGAAATGATTGCCTAATGACAATTTTTTATTGAACTATACAGATGTATGAAGAAAAACATAAGTTAAAAATTCTATGTCGCAAATAAATTCATAATTTTGAACTGTAAAATATAATGATAAAAGCAATTCCTTATCTACCTAAAAACATCCCTTATGTGTTCATTAGACATGTGTCTGACATATGTTAGTATTCACTTTTGAATATGTGCTGACATCTTTTCATTTAGGCTTAACACTTCTTTAAATGAGTACAAAGCTGAAAATCTGCAAAACATGGCTTCACTTTGATATCATGTCATTATTTTTTATATATGAACACAGGTGTTGTCAAAAAAATATACATAGATCTAAATGTGTTTAACAAATATGTTAATATCGTCAATCTACTGGATAAAATCATTCAGATGTTCAAAAGTCATTAGCGAGTCAGACATTAGTATTTTTATTTTCAAATTATGTTTAAAATATTGGTCATAAATTGTCAAATTGCTTCTTTTTTATTGCAGAACAGTAAAAACTTTCAAAATAGACTCATTTTGAAATCAAGTCATTAATATCATGAAATTTAAGATATTAGTAAAAGTTTCAACCATGAACTATATTTTTGCTCAGGATGTATTTGACAAAGATGTTAATTATCTTAACATACCTGTTTAGGTAAAACTGTTGCCATTATATGAGTTTACCAAAAACATGTGTGAAAAGGCCATTTTTGAAAAAAAATCATACCAGCTATATTGTTGGTACGCTGGACTCTCATATTTCGGCATGAGTATGACGTCCGCTTTATGCATTGGACATCCAGTTAAATTAAGCTGTTCATTTATAAATAAAATTAATATTAATTAAAGGTTTGGATAAGATTACTATTTTTGAATATACTAAATTATGGGACCAAAACAAGCTTGTGTCATTCGTCTGTCGTTCTGCTAAATTGTTAAAAGTCGAACATATGAAAAAAATTTCTAATGTTAGATTAGCCACTCAAAAACTTAAATATCAAAAATATTTTGGAATGATCTTTTTAATTCATAGAATTATAAATTCATGGAAGGACAATTACACTTGGGAGTTTTGTTTTGCCTATTTGCCTGTGTATCGATAAGAACATTCCTTTTACTGTTTTGTTTTGCCTATTTGACTGTGTATAGATAAGAACGTTCCTTTTCCTAATTTGCTTTGATTCTACTTTTAACTTTCAGTTGTTTATTGAAAGAAGAACGTGGACTTTTGACCTCCTATTTTCTACAAATTGGACTGTTTTTCCTTCTTTCACTTATCATAATTACATCATTATACATAGTCATGTGGATTTATATTAAAAGACAAACAATGGCGATGAATTCAACTTTCGGGCATCAATCAGCTGTTAACGGAAGACGTCTTGCTATAAAGCTGTCTCTTTATGTTTTGATCCACGTAATCCAGTTTGGAGCGGGTGTCGTGGAAGCTGCATGGGTTGTAATTGAGGAACCACCAATTGGTGTTCGATATGCAACAGTATTTATTGGTGCAACTGGTGGTATGATGAATGGAGCTTTTTATCTGAACGTTTATAAAAACTAAATTGAAATGAAACGGTGGTTTTAAACAACGACTCAAAGTCGACTTCATATGTGTTGGTGCAGTTGTTTTCGGTTTCTGTACAAATGCCTGTATCTTAAACACGTGTCTGAAGAATAAAGTCGTGTTTGTGACTGGAAAATTCATTGGTCCGTTTATTCGTGACCTCAATTTACATTGTCGTTGGACACGTTACTGTTGTAAACATTCATGTTGTAAATAGGACGGTATTGTGTACTCATGTTGAATAGGAAATTACTGTGAAAATTTTTATAGGGCAAGGGGTGAAAAGGGCCATTCGTAGCCGTATCAAAAAATTCCATCTAATTGGTCATGTTGTAAATATAAAATACATCTGTAAAATTAGCATTTTTGGTTTATTTCGTCTATTGTTTTGTAATATTTATATTATTTATGATTATCTGTAGATTTTCATACATTTAACATTTACACCTTTTTCTTTATAAAACTATAAAAACAAATAATAACAAGGATTTCATAAGATTTTGAAAAATGTCCTTTTAAACTATATTTAAATTACTTATGAAAGAAAAGAACAGTTGGAGTTAAGCGGACAAATACGAATTTGCAGTACCTGGATAAAAGTAGAGGGTTCCGAATATCTGACAAATAGTAAACAACAAGAGGAACGAACATCCTTAAAAACGTTCTATAGAAGCCTACACCAAGTTCTGTGTATGTCGTAGGTCTGTATTGTCCTGACAAATTTCATTATTAATCTACTTTGTACATACTTGATTATTATTTCATTCTATTTTGTTGAATACTTAGTTACGTTTAATATATAGGATTCCAAACCAAATTTTTGTGAAAGTTTTCGGTTTTTATCGACCTCTTAAATATCATTTTGTTTACTTTTTAAGTGTCCCAATTTTCGGGTAAACAAAATTATGGGCCGCCATTTGTGTCATACATTTTGGTTGCGCTTTTTTTTTGACATTGTATCCAAAATTGTATTATTGAACACATATTGTTTCGTAATCTTACTTTAGGTTGTTATACATGTATGTTGTCTTTTGAAGTTTTTAGATTTTGACATCAAATAAAGATGCGATTCACCTGGTTAAACAAAATGTCTACCTCGGTATAGCAACAACCGAACGTTTAGGAAAGATTATTTTCTGTCTATTTATATATATATATATAAGAAATTGATGGTATATAAAAAATATAAAAATAAATGTTACATCTTAATGATTTTATTTGTTAAATTTATATTTTTGAATACTGATGACATTTCAATACTAATAATTACGATGTAGACTGAAAGTAAGTGTAACGGCCAATATGTTCGGGTACGTATTGGAAAAACACATATGCTTACTTGTGTTTTATCTAAATAAATCCTAGAATACAAAGATATACATGTTAATTGATGTTGTAAAGCCCACACATATACTCCAATCGATCGGTTTCAAGAATTGCATCATCTAACATTTAAGAAATAATGATACATTATTGTTGATTTCGAATTATTATTTTTTTTAACACAAACGTACAATATTATATATATAAAACCTACAAAGTTTGTGTGTGTCAGGATTTGCTTAAAATTGTATCTATGTTTTCCTATCACATTAACATAGGCGATTCTGTTCGTATACGATAAGATATAACCACGCCCGAAAAAAATCTCTGTAATTAAGTGATATATAAAGGCAACAATAGTTTACCGCTGGTCAAGTGATAAATCGATTGAGAGAAAACAAATTCAGATTACAAATTAAAACCGAGAGAAACACATCAACTATCAGAGGAAAACGACGAAACAACTGAAGTGCAACGTTAACATAACATATTAACATCACACGATTGAACTCTTCAAACCTTGATAACACCGAATTACGAAACATATATTATACCTTGATATCAGTGAAAGTGTATTTTTTGTAATTACTTTTCATACACAAGACAACCGATCATAATTCACGTAAAACTAATTGAGAGCTCAAGAACGATGACCAAATTGATGAATGACACTGACTATATTTTCGAAACACCAAGAGAAATTGGCATACCAATGATAATTACTACATTTTGTAGTATAGTTGTTTCCTTTACAGTCCTGATTGCCGTAATGAAGACAACAAATGGAAACTTCTTCAACTGGAAAATCATCGATCGATTTAGTCTATATACCGTTATCTGTGACATCCTGTTTTATTTTTCTCAAACAGCGTATGGAATTCATAATGTGTTTGAAAGAAGAGTCCCAAACACAGAAATCGGCAAGTTGGAATGCACAATTTACGGAGTATTGATCATGGAGTTTCAACTTTCACAAGTGATTCTAAATACCATTACAGCTATTTATGCATTTAATCTTGTAATGAGAAATAAAAAAATGGCGTTAGGAAAGTGGGATATGTATCTTCTGTGTCCTGCTTTCGGGATCCCTATAATTTTACTTACCATTTCAGCATTCTTTGATCAATTTGGAAGAAACCCCGTAGCGTAAGTACAGTCATTTTCTGTTATTTGACCCATGTTATAAAAAAAATATATGTCACACCTACGTACGGTTCTGAAAGAAATTAATTCCAGATTTAAATTGACAGCATATTAACTAAACATTGAAAATATATATGCTGAATGTTTTTAGGAAATGATTGCCTAATGACAATTTTTTATTGAACTATACAGATGTATGAAGAAAAACATAAGTTAAAAATTCTATGTCGCAAATAAATTCATAATTTTGAACTGTAAAATATAATGATAAAAGCAATTCCTCATCTACCTAAAAACATCCCTTATGTGTTCATTAGACATGTGTCTGACATATGTTAGTATTCACTTTTGAATATGTGCTGACATCTTTTCATTTAGGCTTAACATTTCTTTAAATGAGTACAAAGCTGAAAATCTGCAAAACATGGCTTCACTATGAGATCATGTCATTATTTTTTATATATGAACACAGGTGTTGTCAAAAAAAATATATATAGATCTAAATGTGTTTAACAAATATGTTAATATCGTCAATCTACTGGATAAAATCATTCAGATGTTCAAAAGTCATTAGCGAGTCAGACATTAGTATTTTTATTTTCAAATTATGTTTAATATATTGGTCATAAATTGTCAAATTGCTTCTTTTTTATTGCAGAACAGTAAAAACTTTCAAAATAGACTCATTTTGAAATCAAGTCATTAATATCATGAAATTTAAGATATTAGTAAAAGTTTCAACCATGAACTATATTTTTGCTCAGGATGTATTTGACCAAGATGTTAATTATCTTAACATACCTGTTTAGGTAAAACTGTTGCCTTTATATGAGTTTACCAAAAACTATGTGAGAAAAGGCCATTTTTGAAAAAAATCATACCAGCCATATTGTTGGTACGCTGGACTCTCATATTTCGGCATGCGTATGACGTCCGCTTTATGCATTGGATATCCAGTTAAATTAACCTGTTCATTTATAAATAAAATTAATATTAATTAAAGGTTTGGATAAGATTACTATTTTTGAATATAGTAAATTATGGGACCAAAACAAGCTTGTGTCTTTCTTCTGTCGTTCTGTTAAATTGTTAAAAGTCGAACATATGAAAAAAATTTCTAATGTTAGATAAGCCACTCAAAAACTTAAATATCAAAAATATTTTGGAATGATCTTTTTAATTCATAGAAATATAAATTCATGGAAGGACAATTACACTTAGGAGTTTTGTTTTGCCTATTTGCCTGTGTATCGATAAGAACATTCCTTTTACTGTTTTGTTTTGCCTATTTGACTGTGTATAGATAAGAACGTTCCTTTTCCTAATTTGCTTTGATTCTACTTTTAACTTTCAGTTGTTTATTGAAAGAAGAACGTGGACTTTTGACCTCCTATTTTCTACAAATTGGACTGTTTTTCCTTCTTTCACTTATCATAATTACATCATTATACATAGTCATGTGGATTTATATTAAAAGACAAACAATGGCGATGAATTCATCTTTCGGGCATCAATCAGCTGTTAACGGAAGACGTCTTGCTATAAAGCTGTCTCTTTATGTTTTGATCCACGTAATCCAGTTTGGAGCGGGTGTCGTGGAAGCTGCATGGGTTGTAATTGAGGAACCACCAATTGGTGTTCGATATGCAACAGTATTTATTGGTGCAACTGGTGGTATGATGAATGGAGCTGTTTATCTGAACGTTTATAAAAACTAAATTGAAATGAAACGGTGGTTTTAAACAACGACTCAAAGTCGACTTCATATGTGTTGGTGCAGTTGTTTTCGGTTTCTGTACAAATGCTTGTATCTTAAACACGTGTCTGAAGAAAAAAGTCGTGTTTGTGACTGGAAAATTCATTGGTCCGTTTATTTGTGACCTCAATTTACATTGTCGTTGGACACGTTACTGTTGTAAACATTCATGTTGTAAAGAGGACGGTATTGTGTACTCATGTTGAATAGGAAATTACTGTGAAAATTTTTATAGGGCAAGGGGTGAAAAGGGCCATTCGTAGCCGTATCAAAAAATTCCATCTAATTGGTCATGTTGTAAATATAAAATACATCTGTAAAATTAGCATTTTGGGATTATTTCGTCTATTGTTTTGTAATATTTATATTATTTATGATTATCTGTAGATTTTCATACATTTAACATTTACATCTTTTTCTTTATAACACTATAAAAACAAATAATAACAAGGATTTGATAAGATTTTGAAAAATGTCCTTTTAAACTATATTTAATTTACTTATGAAATAAAGAACAGTTGGAGTTAAGCGGACAAATACGAATTTGCAGTACCTGGGTAAAAGTAGAGGGTTCCGAATATTTGACAAATAGTAAACAACAAGAGGAACGAACATCCTTAAAAACGTTCTATAGACATGATAGAAGCCTACACCAAGTTCTGTGTATGTCTTAGGTTTGTATTGTCCTGACAAATTTCATTATTAATCTATTTTGTACACACTTGATTATTATTTCATGGTATTTTGTTGAATACTTAGTTACGTTTAATATATAGGATTCTAAACCAAATTTTTGTGAAAGTTTTCGGTTTTTATCGACCTCTAAAATATCATTTTGTTTACTTTTTAAGTGTCCCAATTTTCGGGTAAACAAAATTATGGGCCGCCATTTGTGTCATAAATTTTAGTTAACATTTTTTTTGCCGTTGTATCCGAAATTGTATTATTGAACACATATTTGTTCGTAAGCTTACTTTAGGTTGTTATACATGTATGTTGTCTTTTGTAGTTTTTAGATTTTGACATCAAATAAAGATGTGATTCACCTGGTTAAACAAAGTGTCTACCTCGGTATAGCAACAACCGAACGTTTAGGAAAGATTATTTTCTGTCTATTTATATATATATATATATATATATATTTGCAACGTAAACAAAGAAACACTATCATCAGGTAACGTTTTTTTTTTATAACAAAGAATTTTCAAAAATGAATAAGTATTGAGCTCCTTTCTTAGACTGATAAATATACATTTTATTCAAAGTCTCATGCAAACAAGACCGGAAACGGAAGTAGATTTCTGCGCAGATCCGGAAATTAAAAAACGCGACAAAAAAAAAATTGAATGATTTTGAGTTCATTAGTACAAATTAGTGGCAAATTGTCGGTCCGTTGGTCGCACGTTGCTGTTGGCTGCACAACATTGGCCCAACATTGGCAAATTGTCGGTCCGTTGAGATGAATTCTTATACATTTGTTGGTGATGGCTACACAACATTGGGTATGATGATATTTACAAGACCATTCGTCGGTGTTGGCAACTTTTCTATGCCAACGTTGCCCCAATGTTAGGTCAGAAAAGATTGATGGCTTTGCTATACCCTTCCGAATCGTATTAGGGCCATTGTAGTCTAAGTTATTACTCCATTCCCTGGACTATATCAACGATAAGAAAAATGATAGGAAAAATTATACTTGTACATTTGTTAAAGTTTGTTGGGCCAATGCTGGGCCAATGTTGGCCCAATGTTGAAAATCTATTATAAGCTAACGTTGGTTGTTCCACGTAACACTGTACGTCACACTAAAACTGCCAATGTACATTTTGTCAATTTATGGTTTACATAAGTGGTAGACTTCGGCTATCGGTTGGGTATACTTATCTTGATTACCCATAAAACAGCTAATTTTTGCAATGTGATGACTCGATAAAATTATATTGTTTACAATTTTATTTATTATTTGTTATTGTTGGTATTTAAAGTGTCATTAAAGTTACTTTTATTACTATTACTAATGCTACTTGTACTATTCACCGATTTTAATAACTTTAAACATTATTAATAATCAATTAGTATATAGTTGCGACGTAAGCAATATATATACAGCTGTAAAATTTTGATAAGGTTGAATACAAGTAACACACTGGTCAAATGATAGTTGCTATGGTAATATAAGTGTAATGGGATGGTCAGAATTGTGATCATTTCCCGCCTTGCCGAGCAGTAATAATAGGTAATAATACAGAAAAGAGAATTGTCTTCAGGAAAAAAAAAGAAAACATGTGAGTTGTAAATTTCTACTTATTTCTAAACAATTATGATTAATACAAAATTGTTATATTTTCGTTGTATGCGTAAAGTTAATATCGTACATTTTTTTTGTATGAAGTTTTCATGAGAGCGTGGCAAGTTATTACCGGAGTTAATTATACTTCAAGATGACGGAAGTAGAAGAAAAACGTTTATGAAAGTTAAAATATAACCCACAGTGATATATATTTTGAAAAAAAAAGTTATAAACTGATCATAGCAACGTATTTGAAAAGTACCAATATTACGAAATCATCATAATGTATAATGTGTAACGTTTGCAAATTGTACGTATATAGATATTATATATTTGTATATGCTTTTTCTCTTTCCGAATTATTTATTTGTAATAAAATAACGTAATACTATCATAAAATTGCTAAAGTTGAAACATCTTTTACTCTACAAAATGCAGACCTTTTCTCTGAAATAATAAAAGATACAAATTGTTCAAAATTAATAAAAATCATCAGGAATGCGGAAAACAAAGAGTTATCGTTAATTAAGTTGTAAATTAACGTACGTGCAGTACAGATTATCTATAAATCTTTTACATGCGTATTAAAAGTACACTTCTCATATCATTTCCAAATCAACATGTACAGTATAAAAAATATTATATCGATACACAATTTGTGTATATTTTTAGGTAGAATTAATTTTAAATATTTCAATAACTGACCAACATCTGGAATTTATATAGGAAATTGTAAATTATCAGACTCTTAACTTGACCTCTTGCTGTGTTCCGCTTTGAAGCCTGTTATACCGTATGTTTCATTCAATACACGATATCAAGACAAACAAAAGAGGTGACTACTAACTGTGCATTAATACACATCTAAATTATTCTTTATATATTACGAAGATCATGAAGATATAGGTATGATCCAGAATTCTGAAATAATAATAATTAGCGTTTGTTTAATGATCATGTAAATAAAAGTAATACTTATGCTTAGAATGAATATTTTCTGTGTTTCAAACCACGTATCGTCCTGAACATGCATTTAATTTCATGAAATTAAAAAAAAATCAGTTTGATTGACAATGAGACTACTACATAAAAGAGACCAAATGACACTAGCAACTATCGATAACCGTATGGCCTTCAACAATGTAAAACCCACATTGCATATGGCAAGCTTTACAAGGCCCTATATCGGCATCAGTATTTCCCTCAACTCATATATTTTATAATGGTTGTGCTTGAAAGATGCCAAGAACAATGTAAAAATGTCATATTATTAACTGTAGGTACGTTTATCTCTTACTTGTTGTTTGCAATTGTTTTTATTTTATTTAAATCTAGCATCATATAATTATGTTGCAGATCAAACACCTGAGTACTTCTGGAGGAGATACGGTAAAGCAGAGTGTAAGAAGGATTATGGGCACAGTCCTGGAAAACTGTATAGCCATGAAATTGAATTGGCTAGGGAGAGGCGACAAGACTGCCTTTTCCCGTATGATCATTAAAGATGTTTTAATAAGTAAGTATTACACTTTATGAGTTCTTTATGGCAAATTATACCCACAAACACAAATCCTTCTAATACTAATGAATTTCTGACCATTAGACACATTACCAATATTAAAAAAGAGAAAAAAAGATTGGTTATTTAAGATTTTATTTTGTATTAAAAAGTGTTTAAAATATTTAGAAAATACATTAATTTATATTACATATATAGTAGGGAGATTACGCACGCATGCATTAGGCAAATACACAGTTCAAGTTTACTTATAACTTTATTACAGAGTCGGTTAGAAAAAACCGTAGCTGTAAAGAGACTTCAGATAAGGAGATAGAGGATGCAGCTAAAGATTGGCTGCGGTTTAGCCTTGACAGAGAAGGTGGAAGGAAACATAGAAGGGAAAGAAACAATAACATAAATAATAATGACACTGGTGAAATTCAAATTGAGGAGGACAATACTCGTGGTGACGACCAATGATATCAAATTTAAAATAAATAAAGTTTCATCTTCTGAATTATTTAATTTTCAATCTGGATCTGAAACCAATACAACTAAAATTACATCTAATAAAAAATTATTTGTATGAGCAACTTACCATAAGCCATACGTCATTTGTGCTGTTAAAGAAATAAATGAAATTGATATGAAAAAAGAAGATGTGGTATGATTGCTAATGAGACAACTCTTTACAAGAGACCAAATGACACAGAGTTTATCTGGTCGGTCCATCAAACATTAATGTCGAAGAAATATCTTAGTGTAACACAATAGATGAAATTAAAGAGGCAAAATTCATTGAAAAAAACCAAGGACAGTAACAATGGGTAAGACACAAATACAGAATTGTTACCTTAAACTTTAGCAGTTTGAAACACAAAAAATGATCAAATATCATGTGCTCCGGAGTATTTATCATATCCAGCTCCTCATGCAGAATCCATTGTTATTTGGTTGATACAATGGACCAACGTATTGCCAACATACAAATGAGAAATGTCTACCTTGGACCAACATAGTGCCAACACAGAAATAAGACATATCTACGTTGGAACAACGTAGTGTCAACATAAGAAAAGATATTTCTACGTTGGACCAACGTTGTGCCAACATAGATTTCGTTTTCCATACAATGGGCCAACGTTGGCTCTATGTATTGCATATAACCGTACAACGTTGGGCCAACATGAAGCCATTATGTTGGGCCAACGTATGTCCACTTTGCACTTATACGTCGCAACAGTTAAGGAATTGGGGGCCCACGGTATCTCCTTTGTATTGATTTATATTTATTACAAATCGATGCTTTATGAACATAAAATATGTAATAACTGGTTTGTATGTCAATTAGAAAATTATGATCTCGTCTCACTATTTGTAATAAAATAGAAAATAATTTTCTCACTATTTCAAAAAAAAAAAAATGTTTCATCAAAATGTATTAAATATTTCTATAAATATAATTAACTATGCCTAAATAATTAAAAGTGCAAATAAGAACTACAATTGTTTTGATCAGAAAATTACCGAAAATATATTTTTTTTAGCAGAAAACGCTATGAAAATTAAAAGAAACTGATTTTCACGAATTTTCTAGCAAACATAAACCAATTTCAGTATTTTTGTAGCAATAGATATCAAAGGTACCAGGATTATAATTAAGTGCGCCAGACGCGCGTTTCGTCTACATAAGACTCATCAGTGACGCTGATCAAAATATTTATGAAGCCAAACAAGTACAAAATTGAAGTGAATGGAGGATTCAAAATTTCAAAAAGTGTTGCCAAATACGGCTTAGGTTACCCTAAAGAAAACTGCTATCATTTTCACAATATCAGAATTGTTTAACACGATTTCACATATCTAGGACAGATCATATGATCCATATATTACTATCTTCCATGATATTACTTCTCTCCTCAAAATTGAAATAATAAAGTAGTAATATCAAATTAAAAACTGTGTACAAATATATATAGAAGAAGGACGAAAGATGCCAGAGGGAGTCAAGCTCATAAATAAAAAAAAAACAAACTGACAACGCCATGGCTAAAAATGAAAAAAGACAAACAGACAAATAATTGTACTCATGACACAACATAACAAACTAAAGAATAATATATCGCATGCTGTATCACCACGAGAAATCAATATCAGTCCCGAGGGCCTAAGGTCCCGATGACTGATAATGTTTGAGTGGTGATACAGCATCACTACAAACTCCTCAGAGTCTGAATTGACCAGTTTTTGTGCTCGACCAGTAAAATCGAGCACACATTTTACTCGACTAGTCTCGACATTGTCTCGACTGTACTTAACTGTACTTAAGTGTACTCGACTAGGTCTCGACTAGGTCTCGACTTTACTTAATTAGTCTGATTCAGTACTTGATGATCTTTGTGTAGTCTGAAATGGTCTTGACCAAGGCTCGACCTGTCTCGACCTGTCTTGACTAGTCTCGACCTGTCTCGACTAGTCTCGACTCAGTCTCAACCAGTCTCGACCTGTCTCGACTAGTCTTGACCTTCAAATTTAGTTTTGACTGGTGTAAATCAGCCCATCTAACTAAATTAAATATTGATCTTAAAAAATTCAAGCTTATTAGGTAGTTTGATTTATTGCTGTGAAATGAAAGAATTTAATTTTACAATATGTAAAAAAAAAATTATTATATAAAAATTCAGATAGGCATCTTTAATTTTTTTTATAACTTTTTCAAATCAACTTGGATTTTCATCAAACTATGCAGATATCTTACATATATATCAAGCTTACTGAATCCCATTTCATTTAGTTTTTTGTTGTATTGCTGTGAAATTTAAGAATTAAAGTAATCTTGGTATAAAAAGCTAGGATTTGCAATTCGGACAAAATAGAGATAGTTCACTTTAATTATTTTAATAACCTTTTCAAATCAACTTGGATTTGCATCAAACTATGCAGCTATCTTACATATATATCAAGCTTACTGAATCCCATTTCATTTAGTTTTTTGTTGTATTGCTGTAAAATTTAAGAATTAAAGTAATCTTGATATAAAAACTATGATTTGCAATTCGGACAAAATAGAGATAGTACACTTTAATTTTTTTAATAACTTTTTCAAATCAACTTGGATTTTCATCAAACTATGCAGCTATCTTACATATATATCAAGCTTACTGAATCCCATTTCATTTAGTTTTTTGTTGTATTGCTGTGAAATTTAAGAATTAAAGTAATCTTGGTATAAAAAGCTAGGATTTGCAATTCGGACAAAATAGAGATAGTACACTTTAATTTTTTTAACAACTTTTTCAAATCAACTTGGATTTGCATCAAACTATGCAGCTATCTTACATATATATCAAGTTTACTGAATCCCATTTCATTTAGTTTTTTGTTGTATTGCTGTAAAATTTAAGAATTAAAGTAATCTTGGTATAAAAAGCTAGGATTTGCAATTCTGACAAAATAGAGAGATAGTACACTTTAATTTTTTTTATAACTTTTTCAAATCAACTTGGATTAGCATCAAACTATGCAGCTATCTTACATATATATCAAGCTTACTGAATCCCATTTCATTTAGTTTTTTGTTGTATTGCTGTAAAATTTAAGAATTAAATTAATCTATTATCTAGGTCAAAAAAGCTAGAATTTGCAGTTCGAACAAAATAGAGATAGTACACTTTAAGCTTTTTAATAACTTTTTCAAATCAACTTGGATTTTATTAAAACTATATAGCTACCTTGGTGATCTTACTAAATCCCAGGTTGTTATGAAGTTTTAAAATATATTTTTGTCAAATTTAATGACATGACACTATACATGATTTAATTTCATCAGTACACGTGAGTTTTACAGGTAAAAAGAAAGCCCTACTTTTCTTAAACTCGTGTATTACTTATCTAGTGAATTAAAAGCCCTGCGATTTAGATTTAACAGGATGTTGCAACTTTGAATAAATGTTATTTAGAATTTAAAACTCTCTGGTAGATGTGATCTTTTTAATAAGTTTGCCCCAAGCAGAAGGTATTGCTTTATAAATCACCACAAATCAGAAGAACTATTTTAATAATTTCTAATATTTCATCCCTTTTTGATATATTTATATAGTTTATATCAAAAGGAATAAAACATTAAAGGAATTATATTAATATTTTATGTATACTTTTTCCCAAATTATGAGAAAAGATATATTTCTAATATCGTAACTTTTTGACCTAGGTTAATTAAATTCTTAAATTTGACAGAAATACACCAAACAAAATAACAACCTATGATTCAGTAAGATCAATATATTGCAAAGATATTTGTAGAGTTTGATGAAAATCTAAGTTGATTTGAAAAAGTTATGAAAAAAATTAAAGTGTACCATCTCTATTTTGTCAAAACTGCAAATCCTAGCTTTTTTTACCTAGATTAAATTAATTCTTAAATTTGACAGCAATACAACAAACTTTATAATAACCTGGGATTCAGTAAGAAGAATACATCACCAAGGTAGCTATGTAGTTTCAATAAAATCCAAGTTGAATTTAAAAAGTTATAAAAAAAATTAAAGTGTACTATCTCTATTTTGTTCGAACTGCAAATTCTAGCTTTTTTGACCTAGATTAATTTAATTCTTAAATTTGACAGCATTACAACAAAAAACAAAATGACCTGGGATTTAGTAAGCTTAGTATACATTTAAGATAGCTGCATAGTTTGATGAAAATCCAAGTTGATTTGAAAAAGTTATTAAAAAAATTAAAGTGTACTATCTCTATTTTGTCCGAATTGCAAATCATAGCTTTTTATATCAAGATTACTTTAATTCTTAAATTTTACAGCAATACAACAAAAAACTAAATGAAATGGGATTCAGTAAGCTTGATATATATGTAAGATAGCTGCATAGTTTGATGCAAATCCAAGTTGATTTGAAAAAGTTATTAAAAAAATTAAAGTGTACTATCTCTATTTTGTCCGAATTGCAAATCCTAGCTTTTTATACCAAGATTACTTTAATTCTTAAATTTTACAGCAATACAACAAAAAACTAATTGAAATGGGATTCAGTAAGCTTGATATATATGTAAGATAGCTGCATAGTTTGATGAATATCCAAGTTGATTTGAAAAAGTTATTAAAAAAATTAAAGTGTACTATCTCTATTTTGTCCGAATTGCAAATCCTAGCTTTTTTTACCAAAATTACTTTAATTCTTAAATTTTACAGCAATACAACAAAAAACTGAATGAAATGGGATTCAGTAAGCTTGATATATATGTAAGATAGCTGCATAGTTTGATGAATATCCAAGTTGATTTGAAAAAGTTATTAAAAAAATTAAAGTGTACTATCTCTATTTTGTCCGAATTGCAAATCCTAGCTTTTTTTACCAAAATTACTTTAATTCTTAAATTTTACAGCAATACAACAAAAAACTGAATGAAATGGGATTCAGTAAGCTTGATATATATCTAAGATATCTGCATAGTTTGATGAAAATCCAAGTTGATTTGAAAAAGTGATAAAAAAAATTAAAGATGCCTATCTGAATTTTTATATAATAATTTTTTTTTTACATATTGTAAAATTAAATTCTTTCATTTCACAGCAATAAATCAAACTACCTAATAAGCTTGAATTTTTTAAGATCAATATTTAATTTAGTTAGATGGGCTGATTTACACCAGTCAAAACTAAATTTGAAGGTCAAGACTAGTCGAGACAGGTCGAGACTGGTTGAGACTGAGTCGAGACTAGTCGAGACAGGTCGAGACTAGTCAAGACAGGTCGAGACAGGTCGAGCCTTGGTCAAGACCATTTCAGACTACACAAAGATCATCAAGTACTGAATCAGACTAATTAAGTAAAGTCGAGACCTAGTCGAGACCTAGTCGAGTACACTTAAGTACAGTTAAGTACAGTCGAGACAATGTCGAGACTAGTCGAGTAAAATGTGTGCTCGATTTTACTGGTCGAGCACAAAAACTGGTCAATTCAGACTCTGAGGAGTTTGTAGTGCATGCGATACGAATTTTGCCATGTATTATTCTGTTTATCATATATATGTTAATAGAATCAAATCCATGGGATATCCATTTTTTTTAATTAGCTAGAAAAGAACATTAAGATTTTCCTGTATTTTTTCAGCTGATTGTTTTTTTTTTTATAGAATTCCTTTTTTGCTTAAAATCCACATCGTTATTTCCCCTGTAACATTATTACATTTTAAATATACGGTAAAGACCATGTATATGTATAAAAATGAATCCAATAACGACACTGTCCTATTATTTCAACTAAAATTAATATTTATTTATAAGTGGGTCTAAGTGTGACGTGGGATTCACCGTGACGATTTTTTGTAAGCGTGACACGTGAAAGTAAAATTATTGTGCCGTAAAAACCGGAAATAAAGTCTAGCGGGACACGGGAAAGTACCAAAAAAAATGAGAATTGCTTACGTTTATAGTGTAAGCGAGAAACGGGAATCTGACAAAACAGTAAGCGGAATCCGGAATCAGAACCCCATGATAGGACCCTCTTTAAAGTGTTATTGTTTATTTGGCAATGATATTATTCATGATCGTTTTTAATTTTCTGACGAGGTGAACAGCAAGAAAAATATTTCTTGAAAACTTTGCTATCTATTCTAACCAAATTAAAATCGTAAAGATTTGCATTGTGTTTAATTCATCAGGTAATAAAAACAAACTTCACGAAAAATTGTGACCAAGTAAACAATAAAACCTCAGATTTTTCTAAATACTATTTTTTTTATATTATACAGATATATCATGTTAAGGACGGGTATTTGCGAAAAATACCTGTCGAAAGAATGTTAAATTTCTCGAGCCGTAAGGCGAGGGAAATTCATTCTCAAGACTGGTATTTTTCGCAAATACCCCTCAAGAACATGCTATATCTGTTTATTTACACCGAATGTTAATTTTCAAAAACGCATTCATGATCGTGACGTTACAAGCGTCAGGTCGGATAGAGTATTTTTTGGCAAATACCATGGCAGAGAGGGTAAAAAAGGCATATCTTTTTTGCATATACCCCGGCGGCGATAAAGAATTGACGATATTCTTTTGATAACAGTAAATTGGTGAAAAATACACTGGCTATCAACCAATCAAAACCCATGATTTTTACATAAAGTGTAATTAGTATATAAATTGTTCGTAGTTATACTGGGTAATAAATTTGGGAAAAATATCGATTTTAGTTGAAATGATAGGACCTATTTTTTAGTTGGGACTCATTTTTTCATATGCCAGGAAATACAGCAACTGGACGTCATAGACTAATCAGACATAGATCAAACGTTGACGTCATTCCAATTATGATGTCACGTCAGGTATGCGATTCTGGTTTTGCTATGCCAGTCGGAAAGCTGACCCCGGTTTTACCCCATTTCTTAAAGCAACAATGGACGTCATGTGATTACCATATAGGGGCATTTTTTTACCAAAAAAAGTGAAGCCCGTTTTTTAGAATTTGTAGTTTTTTGCATGAATTAAAACTAATTTCCTTTTAAGGGGAACATTCTTGAGTATTTAAGAAATATATATTACTCAACTCAATTATAGATTAAACTTATTTCTTTCTCTCAAAATATGTCTTCAAAGTCAAGGTGTTGACGAAAAAAATGGGTCACAGAAAATTAAAATCGTAATTTTCTTTCTTAACTTCTCGGGAAGCTATGCTGAATTTAAATTATGTTATGTAACATAACTTGGACTATGAAATATAATATTATTTAATTGTTTTTCGTATATATCCGAGATACCTCTCATTTCAATTTCGTATCCAATGACAGACAGTACAAAGGATTTAATAATTAAAACTTTTCCCGTAAATGTGAGATCTCTGGATTTCCAAACTTCCATACAGCTTTTTATCTTATTTATTTTTTCTAACCAAATTTGATCCAAGTCCATCCCATATCCATATGTACTCCTAATGCTTTCACAGGACGCTTAGACCATTTAATTTTGTTAAAATTTGGTTTTTTATTTCGCCACTTGCCTAAATACATGCCAACAGTCTTATCAATATTCATTTTAGCCCCCGAAGCGTTTATGTACAGTTTTAAAGTTTTAAATGTTTCTTCGATAGACTCCTCGCTTTTATTAAAGAGTTGAGTATCGTCAGCAAACATATTTAGCTTTGTTTCAATATAGTCCCCAGTTCTAGTAGGAAGTTTTATTCCTTCTATATTAGGATTGTTTCTAATTGATACTGGAAGTAGTTCTGCATGTTCTTCTTGCAGGATATATAACATCGGGCTATTGGGCATCCTTGACGAATTGAACAGGTTATGCCTACGAATCTGGAATTAAACCCATTCGTATAAATACACGTCTTGGCGTTAATGGAAAGCATTTTTACCCAACTCCTGAATTTTTCCTCAAACCCAAATTTTAATAAGCAAAAATCGATCCATTCCCATTCCGCCCTATCAAATGCTTTTTGTTGATCCAAAAATAATATTGCACTCTCCTCATCTTCTAATTCACAAAAATCTATAACATCTTGTAGTAATCTATTGCCTTGAAAAATGTTGCGCCCTTTGACAAACCCTTTTTGATCGAAATCAATTATTTGCGGTAATACATTTTTTAAACTTTCCGCGGGTACTTTGAAATAATTATATAGTCCGTGTTCAAGAGTGTTATAGGACGCCAATTGTTTATGTCTTCTCTCTCCCCAGACTTAAACATAAGCGTAATCATACCTCTATATTGAGATTCATAGAGCAAATTGTTATCAAAGATTTCCTTAATAACCGCCACGAAGTCGTCCTTTATCAAATACCAATATATTTTGTAAAATTCATTTACAATTCCGTCTTCCCCAGGGGATTTATCAGGTTTTAAAATTGTAATGGCCTTACTTATTTCAACCAAAGTTATTTCCATTTCACACATTTTTTTATTTTCTTCGGTTAGTTTATGGTCTATATTCTGTAATAGATTTTAATTACTTTTCAGACACAAGACAACCGATCATAATTCACGTAAAACTAATTGAGAGCTCAAGAACGATGACCAAATTGATGAATGACACTGAACATATTTTTGAAACACCAAGAGAAATTGGCATATCAATGATCGTTATAACATTTTGTAGTATAATTGTTTCCTTTACAGTCCTGATTGCCGTAATGTAGACAACAAATGGAAACTTCTTCAACTGGAAAATCATCTATCGATTTAGTCTATATACCGTTATCTGTGACATCCTGTTTTATTTTTCTCAAACAGCGTATGGAATTCATAATGTGTTTGAAAGAAGAGTCCTAAACACAGAAATCGGCAAGTTGGAATGCACAATTTACGGAGTATTGATCATGGAGTTTCAACTTTCACAAGTGATTCTAAATACCATTACAGTTATTTATGCATTTAATCTTTTAATGAGAAATCAAAAAATGGCCTTAGGGAAGTGGGATGTGTATCTTCTGTGTCCTGCTTTCGGGATCCCTTTAATTTTACTTACCATTTCAGCATTCTTTGATCAATTTGGAAGAAACCCAGTAACGTAAGTACAGTCATTTTCTGTTATTTGACCTATGTTATAAAAAATATATGTCACACCTACGTACGGTTCTGAAGAAATTAATTCCAGATTTAAATTGACAGCATATTAACTATTCATTAAAAATATATATGCTGAATGTTTTTAGGAAATGATTGCTAAATGACAATTTTTGATTGAACTATGCAGATGTATAAAGAAAAACATAAGTTAAAAATTCTATGTCGCAAATAAATTCATAATTTTGAACTGTAAAATATAATGATAAAAGCAATTGCTCATCTACCTAAAAAATTCTTTAGGTGTTCATTAGACATGTGTCTGACATATGTTAGTATTCACTTTGGAATATGTACTGACATATTTTCATTTAGACTTAACACTTCTTTAAATGAGTACAAAGCTGAAAATCGGCAAAACATAGCTTCACTTTGAGATCATGTCATTATTTTTTATATATGAACACAGGTGTTGTAAAAAAAATATATATATAGATCTAAATGTGTTTTACAAATATGTTAACATCGTCAATCTACTGAATAAAATTATTCAGATGTTTAAAAGTCATTAACCAGTCAGACAATAGTATTTTAATTTTCAAATTCTGGTTAAAATATTGGTCATAAATTGTCAAATTGCTTCTTTATATTGCAGAACAGTAAAAACTTTCAAAATAGACTCATTTTGAAATCAAGTCATTAATATCATGCAATTTAAGATATTAGCAAAAGTTTCAACCATGAACTATATTTTTGCTCAGGATGTATTTGACAAAGATGTTTCTTATTTTAACATACCTGTTTAGGTAAAACTGTTGCCTTTATATGATTTCACCAAAAACTATGTGTAAAAAGGCCATTTTTGAAAAAAATCATACCAGCCATATTTTTAGTACGCTGGACGCTCATATTTCGGCATGCGTATGACGTCCGCTTTATGCATTGGATATCCAGTTAAATTAACCTGTTTATTTATAAATAAAATTAATATTAATTAAAGGTTTGGATAAGATTACTATTTTTGAATATAGTAAATTATGGGACCAAAACAAGCTTGTGTCTTTCGTCTGTCGTTCTGTTAAATTGTTAAAAGTCGAATATATCAAAAAAATTTCCAATGTTAGATTAGCCACTCAAAAACTTAAATATCAAAAATATTTTGGAATGATCTTTTTAATTCATAGAAATTTAAATTCATCGAGGGACCATTACACTTAGGAGTTTTGTTTTGCCTATTTGACTGTGTATCGATAAGTACATTCCTTTTACTGTTTTGTTTTGCCTATTTGACTGTGTATAGATAAGAACGTTCCTTTTCCTAATTTGCTTTCTACCTTTAACTTTCAGTTGTTTATTGAAAGAAGAACGTGGACTTTTGGCCTCCTATTTTCTACAAATTGGACTGTTTTTCCTTCTTTCACTTATCATAATTACATCATTATACATAGTCATGTGGATTTATATTAAAAGACAAACAATGGCGATGAATTCATCTTTCGGGCATCAATCAGCTGTTAACGGAAGACGTCTTGCTCTAAAGCTGTCTCTTTATGTTTTGATCCACGTAATCCAGTTTGGAGCGGGTGTTGTCGAAGCTGCATGGGTTGTGATTGAGGAACCACCAATTGATGTTCGATATGCCACAGTATTTATTGGTGCAATTGGTGGTATGATGAATGGAGCTGTTTATCTGAACGTTTATAAAAACTAAATATAAATGAAACGGTGGTTTTAAACAACGACTCAAAGTCGACTTCTTATGTGTTGGTGCAGTTGTTCAGGTTTCTGTACAAATGCCTGTATCTTAAACACGTGTCTGAAGAATAAAGTCGTGTTTGTGACTGGAGAATTCATTGGGCCGTTTATTTGTGACCTCAGATTACATTGTCCTTGGACACGTTACTGTTTTAAACATTCATGTTGTAAATAGGACGGTATTGTGTACTCATGTTGAATAGGAAATGACTGTGAAAATTATTATAGGGCAAGGGGTGAAAAGGGCCATTCGTAGCCGTATCCAAAAATTTCATTTAATTGGTCATGTTGTAAATATAAACCACATCTGTTAAATTAGCATTTTGTGTTTATTTCGTCTATTGTTTTGTAATATTTATATTATTTATGATTATCTGTAGATTTTCATACATTTAACATTGACACCCTTTTCTTTATAAAACTATAAAAAAAAATTACAAGGATTTCATAAGATTTTGAAAAATGCCCTTTTAAACAATATTTAATTTATTTAAGAAAGAAAAGAACAGTTGGAGTTAAGCGGACAAATACTAATTTGCAGTACCTGGGTAAAACTAGAGGGTTCCGAATATCTGACAAATAGTAAAGAACAAGAGGAGCGAACATCCTTAAAAACGTTCTATAGAAGCCCACACCAAGTTCTGTGTATGTCTTAGGTCTGTATTGTCCTGACAAATTTCATTATTAATCTACTTTGTACAAACTTGATTATAATTTCATGGTGTTTTGTTGAATACTTAGTTACGTTTAATATATAGGATTCCAAACCAAATTTTTCGTTCTATAGAAGCCTACACCAAGTTCTGTGTATGTCTTAGGTCTGTATTGTCCTGACACATTTCATTATTAATCTACTTTATACACACTTGATTATTATTTCATGGTTTTTTGTTGAATACTTAGTTAGTTTAAATACGTTTAATATATAGGATTCCAAACCAAATTTTTGTGAAAGTTCTCGGTTTTTATCGACCTCTAAAATATCATTTTGTTTACTTTTTAAGTGTCCCAATTTTCGGTTAATGCCCGCGTCACACTGTCCCGATTTTTACGCCGATGGCAACACGATAATGGAAATTTTCAAAATCGGGACTGATCGTATCTAGATCGGGCTATTCGTAGTGCCATCTTTAACCATCGTAGAACCATCTGCCACTTTTTCTAGAGTTCGGGGACAACTTCGGGAAGAGTTCTAAATTTTTTAACATGTTAAAAAATCCCCGAAGGTGCGTCCGATGTTGAGGGTTCGTATTGAGTTCGTATTACCATCCTCACCATCGTAATGTCACCGGGAATGCATCTTTGCACATCGTATTGCATTCGTGTTTCCATCGTTTCCATCGGGCAGTTTTGACATTAAAATGTCTACACGAATGAATCACGAAGATACCCGAAGGTCTTACGATGGCAACACGACTTCGTGAAGACCTCATAATCCTGTCGTGTTGCCATCGAATAAAAGTACGAAGGCGACAAGATGGAACTACGACGGCAATAAATCCAGCTAAATGTAAGTTAATTTTCGCGCTAAAATACATTTAAAGTGTCATGCGCGATATGCACTGGTCAGTCTAATACGACAGTTAAGAAATACGTTCACAAAACATGGAGCTCATATCATATGATTCTATGAGAACAAGAAAGGCGACAGCGTTGTTTCTATTAATTTTAATGGAACAAGAAGAGCAGCTATTACAGGCTCAGGATTTACTTTTACAAGTAAAATATTATTTTTTGTCAATTTTTCATATCAAGTAACATAATGAAAATCATAAACGCGCCTCGTACACCAACACTGCAGGTACACGTATATAGGGAACCCAACTTTTTCTTCATTATTCTGATTTTTTATGTATCGTCTGAGTTTTTGTCACACGAATGTTTACTCCATAACCATTTTGTTTTCTATATGTCATATTTTGCCGCATTTGTTGCTTTCCCCACATCCTTCCTTTTGTCTATATTATTATGATAAAAAAAATATTCTCCTGGAAAGAGCTCTTTTAAAAAAAAGGGATCAACGAACCCACCTTTTAAGATAGATCGGTAAACATGGGCATAACTATGGGTGAATATTCAGACTAGTGCACACATTTTACAGTTCAAATAAGGCAATGCCGAGCGTGGCATCCCCTCGTATGTAACATATTGGGGACAAATATGGACACTATATTTGTATATGACACATGCAGAAAATGGTAAATTGAATATGCATATTTGATACATAAACTATTTTTTTTAGAAATCAACCAAAACATTCAGTAACTAGAAATACCTTTAATATTGTCTTTAGAACCAGCAGATAAAAAAATGAGCAACCAATTTCCTACGTATTATTCTATTTCAAGGAGAAAAAACAAGTCCATCTGCATGACCTTGACCTTTGGCCTTGAACGTAAAAAATGTCAGATCATTACAAGGAGGAACAATATACCAAATGTGGTTAAAATCTTTTGAAGCATATTGGTTTTAGAGTGTCTACAAGGGAGATATTGCCTTGTATTTCAACTGCCACTGTGACCTTGACCTTTGAACTTAAAGTCAATAGCGCTTAAGATATTATTAACGAGTAACACCATACCAAGTTTTGAGCATTTTAGTTCTAGAGTGTCAATAACAATTTTATCTACACGCAACTTACATGTAGTAGGCGAGGGGATAATAAACTTAGTTTTATAAGAATTAGACAAGAAGATCGATTTCCCGCCATGCATGGCAGACTTGTACAGAAACGATATGTTGTCGAAATTCTGTTCGTATCTTTTAGACATCGTATGGCCATCGCGCCATCATCGTAATCCATCGTGTAGCCATCGTAATCCATCGTGTAGCCTTCGTGATCAATCGTGAAGGCTTCGGCTGAGATATGAAGATTAAATACCCGTCTTCGGTTAACCTTCGTATGTCCATCTTTTGCTATCGTATATAATTTCGGCACTATCGTATAGACTTCGTTATTCATCGTACTTACTTCGGTCACTTTTTGGTATTTTAACGAGATCGGGACCAACTTCGTACGAACTTACAATTTTCGCATTCGGGTGTCCATCGTATATAAAAATCGGGACAGTGTGACACGGGCATAAACAAATGTATGAGCCGCCATTTGTGTCATACATTTTGGTTGATTTTTTTTTGACATTGTATCCGAAATTATATTATTGAACGCATATTGTTTCGTAATCTTACTTTAGGTTGTTATACATGTATGTTGTCTTTTGTAGTTTTTAGATTTTGACATCAAATAAAGATGTGATTCACCTGGTTAAACAAAGTGTCTACCTCCGTTAAGCATCAACCGAACGTTTAGGAAAGATTATTTTCTGTCTATTTATATATATATATATATATATATATATATATATATATATATGTAGGACTCTAAAGTGCGATGGGGACGCTAAAGTACGATGGTCACGCTAAAGTGCGATGGTCTACGCTAAAGTGCGATGCCTCCATACGCTAAAGTCCGATGGTCCGCGAAAGTATAGATGTCAGAAACGTAGTTGGATTATGACGTTGATTGATACAAACTAAAAATGAACATGCCGGAAGATGAATTACAATTATTGTTTAACAATGTCAATGACTAAATCAATTAAAACCTAACCTTGCTTTGTCGTCCTTCAGTCGACCATTTTACTATTTAGATATAAAATAGCATTCGCATAAATATCCAATATCTTGCTATTATTGGAAGCGAACGAATTCATTAAAATCATTGTGTTTGTTGCAGTTTATTTTGCGGTCCCCGTTAAAATATTGTCGCTTTTATTGTAACGCCGGTAAAATAAAGGTACATGCTTTAAAGGTGAAATATTATAAATTGTGGACCTTAATATCAGTTTGTGCATTGAGGGAAATTATAACATGTATTTGTACTACTCGCTACGAAAAAGGATAAATCAAGGCGAACACCGCCGTTTTCTCGCACTTAAGATTAAAGCTTGTACAAAGAAATGTTTATACTTATTCCAACATTGGCCGAATTTTGTATTTGCAATGACGACTGTATGGGGAGGTTTTCACATTATCAATAGACTGTTTGAACGGCAAGCTACACCAATTATACAATACGCCATACTTGTTTAAACTCATTTACAGGAAATATTATATTGTGTGACAACTTCATTACCTTCATAGCAATTATCAGAACGTGGTCAAACCTTTAAATTTAGATACAATTAAGCCGTAAATCATTAAGCCTATCACATCGTATGTTATATATACCTTAGCATAAGCCTGCTAGCTTTTGCAAAAAGACTTGTGTTTTAACATCCATGTACTTTAATGTTTTAGACTTTAAACATTACCCTAGTGTTCCATCGTACTTTAGCGTGTTTTACCATCGTACTTTAGCAAACAAACAACCATCGCACTTTAGCGTGACACACAATCGTACTTTAGCGTAGACAATCGCACTTTAGCGTGACCATCGCACTTTAGAGTACCATCGCACTTTAGAGTCCTACATTTATAAGAAATTTATGGTATATAAAAAATATAAAAATAAATGTTACATCTTTATGATTTAATTTGCTAAATTTATATTTTGGAATACTGATGATATTTCAATACTCATAATTACGATGTAGACTGAAAGTAAGTGTAACGGCCAATATGTTCGGGTACGTATTGGAAAAACACATATGCTGTGTTTTATCTGAATAAATGTATTTGTTTTTTTCTGGTATAAATCATAGAATACAAAGATATACATGTTAATTGATGTTTTAAAGCCCACACATATACTCCAATCAATCGGTTACAAGAATTGCATCATCTAATATTTAAAAAATAAGGATACATTATTGTGGATTTCGAAGTAATATTTTTTTAACACAATCGTACAATTTATAGATAAAACCTACAAAGTTTGTGTGTGTCAGGATTTCCTGTATCTATGTTTTCCAATCACATTAACATAGGCGATTGTGTTCGTATACGATAAGATATAACCACGCCTGGAAAAAACCTCTGTAATTAAGTGATATATAAAGGCAACAATAGTTTACCGCTGGTCAAGTGATCAATCGATTGAAAGAAAACAAATGAAGATTACAAATTAAATCCGAGAGAAACACATCAACTATCAGAGGAAAACGACGAAACAACTGAAGTGCAACATAAGATATTACACGATTGTACTCTTCAAACCTTGATAACACCGATTTACGAAACATATATTATACCTCGATATCAGTGGAAATGTATTTTTTGTAATTACTTTTCATACACAAGACAACCGATCACAATTTGACAAAGAAACACACGAATAATAGCTAACAAAAGGCAACAAGTTTAAAATTTTAAAACGCCAGAAGTGCATTTTGTCCACACAAGACTTACTAGGGACGCCCAGATACAAAAGTTTGAAACCTGAACTAGCTTCCTATGCAACAAATTCAGTTAATGAATCATGACTGAAGATGCAGGGTCAGATAACCTTTGTGAAGTAACCCATAAAAAATAATGAGTCGACGATTCCTTCCTCCAAACTCACGTATCGTCTAAATAAGACTTTATCATACTTATCTTAATATTCGATGTTTTCTGTGCAACTTTTCTCATTATACCGATCGAGTTTATAAAGCAGATATATTTTCCTTTGTCATATAGGAAATATCTGTATCATAATATGCATAAACTGTCTAGATACATATGAAAGGAAAGAATTAAGACATTCTATTTTCTGTTTAAAAAACTTTTTTGGATCATCTGGTTTGACTTTAAAGGCTAACATTCTATTTTCTGATGTAATTATTACCAGAACAGAAAATAAAAGTGTAGTGTTGTCCGATTCGTGTAAGCAAAAAGTAAAATCACAAAAATACTAAACTCCGAAGAAAATTCAAACGGAAAGTCCCTAATCAAATGGCAAAATCAAATGACAAAACACATCTAACGAATGGACAACAACTGTCATATTCCTAAATTGATACAGGCATTTTCAAGTTTAGAAAATGGTAGATTGAACCTGGTTTTATAGCGCTAAACATCTCACTTGTATGACAGTCGCATCCAACTCAATTATATTTACAACGATACGTGAACAAATTAACATAACATGTAAAATTGTAAAAAAAACAGGGGTACAGCAGTCATCACTGTGTCACAATCTTAATTAGAACAAAAACAAACAAATATTTAACAAAGGAGCACAAACAGCATCTATCAAATTTAACAGCCACATTCATTGCTAAGAGTCGCGTGTTCGGCGTCAGAATGTAAACGTCAATATAAAATAATGTTGTCGTTCAAAGAATTTTCAAAATTATAATTTCACATGGGGAATGGTGGTATACAGGGTTGAAAAATCAAAAGTATTGGTAGAACCAATTTCAGAAAAAAGATTTACAATTATTCAGAAGTTCTTCAGAAATTTTAAGAAAGGTAAAGATTGAGGCACATTAAATCTAAAACATGCTTTCAAGTGTATTATTACCCATTGGGTTTTTAACTTGTTAGTTGTGGTTGGCTTCAGTGTTACTACCAAGTTAATATACACAAGATTGCACATACTTAAATGTCTCACGTGCCTTACTGACCATTGATTTTTTGTTGTTGATAGTCCTAGATATAAAGCTTTACTACAAGTATCATATAAATTTAAAAAATTCCAAGGAAATGAGGTCAAGGTCAGATATTAAACCAGATATTACGTCAAACCTGAAATACATGTTACAATCATTCTATACACCAAATATAGTTGATCTATTGTTTAAAGTTTCTTGGAAACAAACTTTATCGGTAAACTAAACATTGACTAATGAACTATTAAAATGAGGTCAAGGTCAGATGACACTTATCAGACTGACATATACACCTTACACTCATTCCTTATACAACATTTAGTTGATCTGTTGTTTATATTTTTAAAATAAAACAGAACACAACATAAAAATTTTACACTGAGCAATGAACCGTGAAAATGAGGTTAAAGTAAAAATAAAACTTCCAGACTGAAATGTACATCATAAAATATTTCCATACACCAAATTTAGATGACCTATTGCATAAAGTATCAGAAGAAAAGACCAAAACACAAAAACTTACCTTTAACCACTGAACCAGGAACTTTGAGGTCAATGTCGGATGAATCCTGTCAGTTGGACGTGTACACTCAACAATCATGCCTTCAACAAATATAATACACATGTTGCTTTTATTATCCAATCACGAACTAAAACACAAAAAGTTAACCATGCTAACCTAGTTCTATGCTCTATGTAACGAAGTGAAGATCAGATGAAAACTATCTGACAGGCAAAGTGCGCACATTTTAAATATAGTTATCATATTACTCATAATAAAAAGGAAATTAATATTACAAAAACTTTTAACTTTTTTTGAAGAAGTCACTGAACCATAAACATGAGGCCAATAACAATGGACTTATACCAGACGGAAAACTCATAGCATAAGGCATCTATATACAAAATATGAAGCACCCGGGTCTTCCATCTTCTTAAATGTACATATTTTAAGTATTTAGTTAACACTACCGCCGTTTCATTTTCACTATCCCTTTGTTCAGCTTTCTGCTACAAAGTCACAGACTCAACAAAATATACATATTTTAAACTAATAGAATAAAATGCAAAAAAGTGGAAAAAACGTCAATAAAGGGCAATAACTTCAATAGGTAGTCAATTGACAATTTCAATTATGTTCTCTTATTTGTATATCTTATCTTGTTGATCGTTTTGGCTTTTTTGGAGTTTATTTCTACAATTGTATCTAAAAACTTTTTTCTAGATAACAGGAAAGACATGTTTAAAGGGAAGTAACTGGATTAAAAAGGTGACTTAATATTCCAGCGTTGATAGCTCATTTGTAGACAATATCTTGCTGATAAGTTTTGCTATATAAAGTTTATATCACTATTTTTTAAATATTATGACAAAACTGATAAATAAATAGGGATATATTTTTAATTGAAGGACCATAACTTCAATTAGAAGTCGTTGACAATTTTAATGTGAATGGACTGCAGGTAGATTTCAACTTTCTCAAACAATTCTGTCTCTGCCAGATTTTCTCTATTCATAACAGTTTTAAAATAAAAGACGAAATTACGAAATAAAAAAAAAAAATCCCGGAAGCTTAAAGATACGGAAGAGTACAATACTTTATACAGAAGAACGGACTGTTTACGTCACGAACAAATGTTGGAGGCGAACCTTCGGCGAATCATTAAATCGATTCCAAATTTGGAATTCCGGGGTGGTCGTGCTGTTGTCGAATTATGCTAATATGCATGCCCGTTAAATAAAACCGATGCAAAACTGACAATTGGCAATTGGAACTTCAACGGCAGGTAAGTTAAATTACAAAATGACAATGGCAGACTTTTAAGGCAAACTATTTTAACTTCTTTGAATTGTGATGTGTATGGCATTTTTTAGACCAATCTGAAAATCAATGACGCTAACGAACTAGATGGTTATAAGTAGATAGGTTAAAATAAGGGAAATATTTCGAACAAAAGCGTGGAGGGGTAGTGGTGGAATAGTATGTTTGTTATTATTAAAAACTGTATACTTGACAATTTTGACGTCGATATTTTTAACAATATCAGAGATGATATTCTTTGGATAAATTTGAAATACAAAAATATAATCCAAACTTTATGCTTTATCTGTGTGTGTGTGTGTGTGTGTGTATGCTATCGCATGTGTATTTTTATAGTAGCTATAATCCAGTGGTAATTTCAATGGGCGTATAGGAAACTCACAAGACTTAACTGACTTTATCGGTACTCTACCAGAACGATGCTATATTGATTCTATAAAAAATTCGTTTGCTGTATTTCTGATGGAGTTCTTAAACGACTCAAATTTCTGTCTGATAAACGGAAGATTAGACAGTTTAAGGGACAACTTTACGCACCTTTCGGCAAATCTGTCGTTGACTACACGATTTCTCCGCATGCCTCGTTGAAAACATTTTACGATTTCGAGGTAAAACTTGTGTCGGACTTGCTGATCGATCACAATACTAAATTACATACAAACTCAAAAGTCCCATATCACTCAGTGTTACAGTGTTCTTTTGATTGTTCGGAATATTGATATTATAAAAGTTCGCATGTAACTAAAACGCTAAAACAACTTTGTAAAATCTGTGAGGAGAAAATATGACGTCACGAACATCCCAAATAATATATATTGAAGAGCGAACGATGTGTGATCTGTTTAGACATTTTGGCGGGAAATCAGTAAACTAAGTCCAAAAAAACATCGACAAACATTAATAGTGCCTTGGTGTCGAAGTATTATATGTCCTCTGCTAAAAAGGCAAAGATTTCTGCAATTTGATGGATCACCGAAGCATAAGTTTGGTGTTAACTGTCGCAAAAACATTTAGTCAGATTTTGAATGCAAGGTTCATCAGTCATCTCGAAAACAACAACTTTCTAACTAAAGAACAAAACGGATTTAGGCGGCTTAGATCATGTCTTTACCATATCTTTTCACTGTGTACAATGTTGAAGAAAAGAACACTGCAGAACATTGACATTTGTTTGTGCTTTGTTGACTCCAGAAAGGCATTCGATTTAGTGAAGCATAATATACTCTGGAATAAAATTTTAGCCAAGGGTGTGTATGGAAATATGTACAATTAATTAAGTGTCTCTAATTAAAGCTACAAAGTGCAGTATGATTATCGCCTACGACGTTTACTGAATGGTTTTCATTTGATTCCAGTGTCCGTCAAGGTTATAACCTCGCGCCCACTCTTTTACATTGTTTATTGATGGATTGGTACAACTAATTAACGGACTTTGTTGTGGCGCATTAGTCGATGACGATATGATCAGCTGATTGATATACGATGACGATCTGTTAATGGATTACAAAATCAGCGTAATGCTCTGAACGATTGGACAAAGACACAATTGATGAACGTTAATACAGAAAAGACAAAAATTATGCATATTCGAAAGACTACAAAGGTAAGACCTCAATTTGCGTTTCGACTAGGGGACAAGACAGTTTAACTTGTAACTAAATACCGCTGCTTGGAACTCATAGTATCCGAATATATGGATGTTAATGTCTCTAACAGTGTTCTCGTAGGTGCAGGTAGTAGATTATTTGGATCATTGACATAAACAGTCTTTAATATTGGTACTTTGGACTCCGACATATTCTCGATTATGCATTCGGGGTAATGCGAGCCAAGCAATATGACAATATCGAACGCTTACATTATAGAGCTATCAAAACGTTTCTTGGAGTCAGCAAAACAACACCAATTTCAGCAATAAACGCAGACATGGGATTGCATCCATTTTTTTTTATTCACAACCAGTGTAACGTTATCCGCTTATGGTGTCTTCTTATGAACATGCCTAGTCACACAATTTGCCAGAAAGTGTTTGTTTGGGATTGAGAAATGTCGAGACGTTACCGTTACACGTGGTTTAACAGTGTAAAAACGTCTCTGGACAAATGCAATATTTCAGACCTAACTGACAATGACTCTGATATCTCAACAAGATTCATCTTAGACTCTGTGAAAGATTAACGTGTAGCAAACTGAAAAGAAAAGTGGTTGAACGAAATAAACAATATGCCAAAGTTGAGGACATACAAACATTTAAAAACCGAATAGAAACCGTACGTACAAAACCATTTAATGAGGACCCAAAGATCTGCAATTGCTAAAATTCGCTATGGTACCAAAAAAAATGTATTTCCAAAAAAAATCGAACGAGGACGCTATAGAAACATTCCAATCGAACAACGAGTATGGAAATTGTGCAATTCTGGGTATATTGAAGATTAGCAACACCTCATCTTATACTGTGATCGGTACTCGGTTTTGAGTCATAAACTATTTACTGCAATATCAACAGATCCTGCGTATCCTCTACGCATAAATGAACTTCCTCCAAATGCTGCCTTAATGAACTTTTATCTAACAGCCACAAATGTATAGCGAACTTTGTCTTGAACTGTGATCGTATCCAAAGAAAAATTTTCCAACTATTTTACTTTAACTTAGCCATTCGTCCAAAATTATTTGTTATCTGGTTTTTTTTTTTCTCTCAAAAACTTGAGTTTCAATTTAGTGTATCGTAAGCCTATCTGGCTGACTGTAATGTAATATTGTACTAATATGTATTTGGTGTATACAGATTGCACAAATACACCATTTATTAATTCATTCATTCATATATTGTTATTGTTGTCAATATGTGGTCGTTTCGGCCAACTTATAGTCATAAGGGCAACTATATATTGCAATCAAGCCAATACATTGTATATGGAAATTTTGTATTTACATTGTACATGTATCATAACTTAAATTTATTCGTTCAGTTTATGTTCACGTGTGTCAATATGTCTTTTGATTGAGCTAAGACATTTCAATTGATTTTTTATACTGTGTCTTTGTATGTTGTGATGTTACACTATTGTTTCAGATAAGGTTGAAGGGTTTGCACATTTTTTTGTACCATTATAAAGCGTTTAAACCCGCTGCAATTGTTTGCACCTGTCCTAAGTCAGGAATCTGATGTTCAGTTGTTGTCGTTTGTTGATGTGGTTCATAAGTGTTTCTCTTTTCTCGTTTTTATATAGATTATATTTTTGGTTTGCTGTGCGGTGTGTGCCAAGGGTCAGTGTTGAAGACCGTACTTTGACCAATAATGGTTTACTTTTATAAATTGTGACTTGGATGTGGAGTTGTTTTATTGTCATTCATACCACATCTTCTTATATCTCTATAGTAAGTCATTGAAAATAGACAAGCCTTATACCTCTCTGTGTGTATAAAAATGCTAAAATGAATTGAGACTGTCGCCACGGAACACAGATGATGCCGCCGTTCGGATATAATGTTATAACGGAACATAATTCAGTAACGGTACCAGTGACACAACCCAAATTTTCACTTGATCTGAGTGTAGTGGTAATAATCATTGTGTACAAGTGTCCTAACATTTGGTAGAGACAGACTAAAGTTAGAGAACGGAAACTAATTTCAGAACGTACGGGTGTACAGACGGACATGGGTAATACTAAATCCCCCTTTTCTACGGCCGGGGGCATAAATATCACATTGTTTACCTGAAAGACCATCTTAATAGATGAAGTAATAATTTTAAACAGCAACACATGTCTAATATTTCTATCGAATTTCCATGTAGTTGTTTTCATAAAATGGCAAAAGTGTTGTGTCAGTTTTTTTTACAGACTTTTATCTCACAGTTTGCATTAATAGACATTTGACTGAACCATGTTTTGCAAATTACCTGCCAAATACTAGGCAACGGTATAAACTTGCGTATGACGTCATTGAGTTTAGCGTTCGTGTTTACACCCCCGACAAGATATACAGCATTCCCAAACGTGAAAATACCGAATTCTTTACAAACTAGATTTTGTCTCCGTAATTCCTTAATTAAATTGCTTTGTGTATTGAATTTTAAGAAATCACATATATTAGAAGCAATTTAAAAAGTAAAAACACAAAAATACTGAACTCCGAGGAAAATTCAAAAAGGAAAGTCCAAAATCAAAAGGCAAAATCAAAAGTTCAAACACATCAAACGAATGGATAACAACTGTCATATTCCTGACTTGGTACAGGCATTTTCTAATGTAGAAAATGGTGGATTGAACCTGGTTTTATAGCTAGCTAAACCTAAACGTCCTTTCCAAGTACACACGTTCTGATTTGTTGGGTTTTCACTGGTATTGTAGCAATTATATTGATGCTTGTTAAATCTGGATTGAAAAGACAAACCGCAAGTTCGTATTCTTGAAGAGAAAATGTAAACCATATTTCCAACGGAAACACATGACAAATTTGTAGTGTGAACATTGAAAGGTTAAGGAAGGGATGCAACTCTTCTCGTTTTATTCTTCTTCACATCAGAATCAAAGAATGTATGTAACGGTACATGTCCCTGGTACATTTGAAACGAAAAAAAAAGATTCATTTGCAAACATGGCAAGGAAACAACTTTCTATGATAAGTCTCAGAATTCAGATTTAAAACAAATATGAACGAATAGAAGAATCTAACTGATTGTTATTTGTTATTGTATGGAACCAAAATTAATTGTTAGGGGACTTTCCGTTTTTAATTGTGCTTGGATTTCTGTATTTTTGATGTTTTACTTTTTACAAAATCTGTATGAAAAGTTGAATGTTACTGTGAATTCTGCCAATACTCAAAATAAATCAATTTACTTTTCCTTTTGGCTTTGTTTTATTCTGATGGAAGTAATTGTCCGAATGAGTAAAACAATATGTAGCATTAAAAAACACCGTTACCTAAAAATCAAAATCGTAAAATTCAAAAACAACACTTTCTACGTGGACGCATGTGACAAGACACTGATAATAGTAAACAAATTTTTACCTGAAAAAAAGTTATTTGGTTCTAAAAAGTCGTAAAATACTGAACAATAAATTAATAAGTCGTGTTAAGGCTTTCAGTCAATCTTCTTGTTTGTGCACTGAGGTACAGTTTAGACAATTCGCTTGCAGACAAGTATGATTCTTCAGTCTATATTCAACCTGTTCAATAGTTGTTGTTTCCCTGTACACATCAATAACATACTGAATTGACTGCAGGTGAACTACTGAAATTATAGAAGATAAGTCTGAAAATTGATTGAAAGACTGAACATGACTTAATCATTTATTTTTTAGAATTTTCAGTTGTTGTTGAGATCAAAATGACCGTTTAACACTACAAATCACCTACTAGTGATTTGATTTGACAGAATATTACCAATTTGTCAAGCACGCATTAAACTGGAATTTTATTTTGTAACAATTTCAGTTTTTTAGTAAAATTTTGGACCAAAGATGACTGCTATCATTTTGACAATATCGGAAATCATGAACACGATTTCACATATCTAGGACAAGTCATATAATATATAGATTTCCTATCTTCCATTGTATTACTTCTCTCTGCAAAGTTGAAATATAATATAAATACCGATAGCTTTAAGAGAACATATAAGAAGTGAAACGTTTTGTTTTTTTTCTATTGTTTTGTGTTGTATGTATTATCGTTTGTTTATCTAATGGAAAAAATAAACAAAAATGTGTATGTACCTTCTTCTGCTACAGTAATACTCTAAAGTCGATGTACAAACACAAATCCGTACTTTACTTTACGAAATGTATAATTTTAAATGTTGTCAAGCAATAACAATAATATCCTTCATCTGTGTAGGTAAAATTTGACTCAAGAAGACACAAAATTTATGGATTTTAAACGATGCTAACACAAATAATTTTTGCAAAACATTTAACTCTATGCGAAAGGAACAATAACAAATTTAACAAAATTATAAGACGATATGAATTGTCTTTCTTGTACAGTTTTCTGTAAAAAAAAATGAACGGAGTATCATGAAATATTCATAACAATAGCCTTTTTTGAATTAATAAATCTCGAAACCAATTATTAGTGGCCAAAAGATAGTTTTCCAGACGTGTCAAATTTAGTTTTTTCATGTATTATTATTCAATAACTTTCAAAAGTATGGGCTTCCATTTTATTACTGGAAATATTATTTAATCTCCTAATTTTACTCTGTTTCATTTGTCTCAACATTTTTTAAGTTTTGCTTTCAAACGAAAGTTGAGGAACATTGTAAAATTAGCGTTTCACTTTGACGCACTCTCTTTGTTGTTCATATGACAGATAGTAGCAATGAATATTTACTGGTAACTAAAACAAATAAATTTTCCTTTCTGCATAGTAGGGTTATCTCACACGTTTGTAAATATGTATCAAAGGTACCAGGATTATAATGCGATTATATAAAGAAGAAGATGTAATATGAGTGCCAATAAAACAAATAGCCATTAAGATCACAATGTGTAGAAAGTAAACAGTTAAAGGTCAAAGTACAGCCTTCAACATCAAGCCGTGGCTCGCAATGAACATCAGGCTATAAAGGGCCCCAAAAAGACTAGTGTAAAACAATTCAAACAGGAAAACCAACGGTTTAATCTATAAATAATAGCATTACAGACACACAATAAAATATCAATTGAAATGGCTTAACTCGAATAAAAAGACAATACACAAAAACAACTAAATATACATTGAACGAATACATTTGATCTATAACACAATATACATTAAAAACGACGTTTCAATGTCAAAAACACAACATTAACCAAGGACAAAATGGCGTTAAATAATGTAACGTATACAGGTTAATTTAAATATAATAACTTGGTTGTTACGAGTACAGAAACATTTTTTTACAAATCGATGTGTTGTTCATATTATGAGTACAGAAGTGAAAATCATGTTTCGTCATACTAAATACTTGAATTACAGAAATGCATAAAAAATTGTGTCAACAGGTCAAATTAACACAAAATAGATATAGGAAGATGTGGTATGAGTGCCAATGAGACAACTCTCCATCCAGGTATTAATTTATAAAAGTAAACCATTATAGGTCAAGGTACGAACTTCAACACGGAACCTTGGCTCACACCGAACAGCAAGCTATAACGGGCCCCAAGAACTACTAGTTAAGTGTAAAACCATTCAAACGGGAAAACCAAAAACAAACGACAACTACTGTTCATCAGATTCCTGACTTAGGACAGGTTCAAACATTTACAACGGGATTAAATATTTTAATGGTACCAAACCTTCTCCCTTTTCTGAAACAATAATATAACATCACAGCATAGAAAAACATACTATAAAATATCAATTGGAAGGCTTAACTCAATCAAAAAACATAAATTAACTCACAATGAACGATTACATTTGATCTGTGAATGCGAATACATAGTTAATAAAAATCATAAGGGATGAATAATTAAGGTCAAAAGTAAATAAACAAGTTTAAACAAAGTTAAAGTATGATATCACTGTGAAATGTTAAACAAATTTTAGAAAATAATCACATAAAAAAGTACGATTTGAGAGTACTCGCAGTTACTGACAGCTAGTTAAAAGCGAAAAACAAGTAATAATAAACATGTTGTTGAAAATAAAAACTAAATGAATATGCATTCAAAGCCTACATTAAGCCAATGCTGGTCTTTTCATTTCAAGTAATACTTATTATTTATGTTAGCATCATGCTTTCCAGGAATGCTCTAAATTCACATGATCATTAGATTAATTACAAAGATATCCCAATGTTGTACTGTCCGACCCCGCATGTTCTTTATTTAGGATAAGGAAGTGATGACTCATCTACTTTTGCCTAAAACGAATTTTTTTTCTCTCAAAAAGACAATAAACTTATGATTTGATAAAATTGAAGACTATTGCTTTCTTGAGTTGAGAGGGGTACTATTTATGATAAATGCTTTACACCAAAATGTTTGATTGTCAAATATGAAGAACGTTAACAAGAACAAAACCACAAAAAGTAGTTAAATCCAAGTCATTTAAACTCTGTTGAAAAGGTGTCTCATAAACAATCCAACAACAGTTTCTTATTTTACATTAAACATAACCGCCAAACTTTTCGGAAATACACTTGGTAATCAAAATATTTTCGGTGCCATCGATCGATTTTTCGAGATTTGTTCTTGTCCTAATAAACACTAGCCTACAACATCACTACGGAAACAACTTAGGAAAAACCTTTCCATTTTACTTTAACTTTTTACCAACTTAGAGGAAAAACACTCAACTGAAAAATAACTGAACAAAAATATCTTGATTTAATTTAACATTTTAAGGGTACTACAAAAGAAGGTGTGTGTAATATACTTTAATTGCCTACCAGCTATTTGGAGCATTCATATATTTTTGCAAAATGTGAATACGACATATAGCTGTTTATCTTTTTTATTGTAATATATGTGAAAGGATAAGATTTTAGCTCCACTAAGTCTCCGAACAAAGGTACTAATTATCTGTTGGACTAGTAGACAACCAGTTTACGTCTATAAATAAGTGACGGGTGTTACGTGAAGAGCAGAAACGCTTGCCCGTTCTGTTCATTTTCGTTTAATCTATGATATTAAAGGTTTGTTCGTGTTAATACATTTAAGGTTTTTGTTTAATGTTTCGGAATGGTTGTTCGTTTTTTGTTATTATTATACATTCTTTACTCCATTTTATTTCTTTATTTGCAACTTTCAGACCCGGATCCGGATTATTTTCAGTTAAATTTGCAATCAATTTGTGACCCGGATTTGTTACAGTTAAATCGATTTATGACTATTGAACATCGGTATACTACTTGTGCCTTTATTTATCATACATTTTTTTACAGATATATTTGAATTTCATATTCACCTTTTTTTCTGCAAAGTTTGTTGGATTTGTCATTGCATGTTGAACAGCCATCACATAAACTTCTTTCATGAATGAATTGCAATCCGTCTCGACATTTGATATGTATGTAAGGACATTGGTAATCTGAAATATGAAGAAACGTTGTTGTTTGTCTGGCTTAAACTAGTAAATAATTCATACATTATTCAGAGAGAGATTATTCTAAACAAATAATACAATATGAATATTCCGCGAGTTAGGTCGACTGGGATGAAGATCAACCAAATTAGTCTGAGGCTGGTAAGTAATGGTGAAGTGCATGGATACATGTAGGAGCAGACATTTTGCAACAGCTCAGTTACGGACTCCCCAGACAGTTGTTGAAAAGTTCATGTACGTATATACGTAGCTAGTGCAGCATCTACCCATCACATGGTATAAGATTTAACATCATGTGTCAACCGGACGTGACGGCATATCTATACATTATGCACAGCTTAAGAAAAGCCTAAATTTATCAGGGACTTAACAGATGCACGAGAGTCAAGGAGGGACAGTATTTATATACCCCAGTCAACCAATAGGGTTTATCTCAAAAAATAAAAATTCCAAATAAATTCATTAGATGATAGCATTATGGTACCAGAACAGTAATACGCTAACATATCTAAACAAGGCGGTATTACCCCATATCTTTGAAATATCAAAGATCGACAAGTGTTAGACCATGTGGAAATTGTAATTTAAGGGTAAATATTGGCTTTTTGTTGAAAAATCGCTGATAACCGGAAAAACTTATATTTTTCTAGTATGACATTCATTTTGAACATGTGTCGGGTAAAATTTGCAAAAAAGGCTTCTACGCTTTATAAAAAGAAAAAAATCGATTCCGTTCAGAAAAATGTACTTTTATTGGGTTTTTGTTGAAAAATCAATAAAAACTTGATTTGCTTTTCTTCATTTTTAATCTGACATAATTTTAAAACACGCATTGTGTTAAATTTATAGAAACTAATCTTCTAGGGTAAAAAAAAATAATTTTCTTTTGGAAAATTGTAATTTTGAAGTTAAACAAATTAACAATTTTAATGAAAAATACAAAAATCTGTAAAATTTAAAAGTATTACAGTTGTTGAATGATTTTGTCTCTTGAGCAACAATAATGTTATAATAACAAACTTTGATATCAATAATTGTTCTCTTCCTTTCGGTCTTCAAATATCAACTTTTCTGCTTTAGTACATACTTGTTCTTTGAACTCAGTATATACGATGGTACACTCAATCCGTGTTTTCGACATGTACATCTACAAATGTACGTGTGTCACAATTTGTTTAACACTTCAATCTTAAAATGTTTAACAATTTATCCGGAGCTGCTGGAAGGGTAATTGATATAGATGTCAATCGTTCATTTGTTATTAACCAACAGCAGTCCAAAGGATTCAGATTTGTTGCATCTGTCCACTCTATGATTTGGTAGAACATTCTCTTACTGTTGAGAATGCAGTGCAAATTTTTCACGTTATGTTTCCCGTATTTACGTCTTATGTTCATGACGTTACTTTGTACCTTTGTATGGGCGCCTTAGATATAGATTCTGATTACAAAAGTAACACAACGCAAAGTAAAGAGACTTATTCGTGAATTACAAAACATTTTTACAAAAGCAGAAGATCATTAATGCCTTGAATGAAGACATTATACATTTAACAAAGTTTGAGGACATTGAGGATGAAATGCTACGGAAAGATGAGTATAAAATCTGTCTGAATAGTAAAATAAGACACATACGTAAACAAACTCAAATTCACCAATTTCGAATTCTACCACCTCGCCTTATCAGTCAACGGAAAATACATAGCTCTGATCAACAACAAATGTACCATGTTCCGCCAAACGTTACGAAAATTCACCAACTTCCGAAACTCACCTTACCTACATTTACAGGAGATACACTCATGTGGCAAACTGTTTGGGACTCATTCGAATCCTCTGTACACTACAATCTCACACTTATCGACATATATACAGAAATTCACGTATTTGAAATCGCAACTTAGCAATGAAGCCGTACGATGTATTGATGGACTTTCGCTCACAAACAATAATTATACGGCAACTATGAAATTTTTAAAAGAACGTTTTTGTGAGCAACACAAAATCACGAATGTCTACAAGCAAGCCCTGTAAGAACTTCCCAACAACAGCTTAGTTTTTGTATATCCAAAGCTTTGATCGAACTGAGTTTTCGATTGCTTTGATCAGATCAGTAAAAAAGGTCATGTGAACTAAATGTATAGTGAAATACAAAAAGTAGAAGAAAATCGGTGTCTTTTCCGATTACCACAGTAGGGTGTGATTTTGATTATTTGACACCCGTCTGTACTATAAGAACATCAGCATCAGCATCAGCATCAGCATCAGCATCTGCATGTTATGTTTAGAAGTCGTTTTTTGATAAGGCATTAGTTAGCATATTTAAAAGATTTTGTTCATTTAGATAGTTAGTATTTCTGAAATTGGTAGTTGTTTTGAAAACGATGTTAGCACCTTCTTATCATTTTCGCCGGCATGTGTACATGATCCTTTGTGCTAGGTCTTGATGTGCTTGGTCATATATACGTTTAATGTAATCTGCATACTGTTGACTTATCTCTCCAAAAGTTGTTTTTTTCCTTTATTCTATGGAAGGCGTTAAATCAATGAACCTCCATCAATGACAAAATGTAGCTCAGAGTCAAGTTTTCTGCTAACAGTACAGTCTAATGTTGCCTTTTGAGCTTGTCGCATTAGTCCAGACGGTTCAAATAATGCAGAGGGGGTACTCGAAATTTCGAATTTTTAAATTTCCGAAAAAAACTTGGGAAATGTTGTTTACTGCAGGAACAACACGTTGAAATAAAACTGGGGGTACCAGTCTCAATGTTCCGTAATCGAATATAAAAAAAAAGGTATTTCTTTCCACCAGAAAAGACTGCAATTTGAACATGCTTTTTCTCTTCTTTTCCCAAGTTCTTTGTGCTGTTCATTTGTAAGTTCACACCAGTAAGCTTCGGAATTGCTTCATTCTTGTTTCAATTGATTCTGTTGTCTTTAAACTTCGCGAAAGTAGCAACCCTCTATCAAAGAAGTCATAATTGAATGCATATTTTTTCTTTAATATCGTATTAATTTCGAGATATATACTTCATACACAGGCGCTAGCTGGAATGTAGAAACATAAAAATGGAAAGTTCCCAATTAAAAATCTAAAATCATCTCTTTTGTCAACCAATCTTCAGTGTCAATTCCTAGATGTAAGTCAGACTGAACTATGTCTGTGGTAATCTTTATGTCAAGTTCGATTGGATAGATGCGTTCAACATAGTCACCAACTTTACTAGACTTGTACGTTATATTTCCTCCGTTTTGCAAGATATGTTAGGACCTATATTGTTTTGCCTTATTCATAGTTCATAACTGATATTGTTTGTTTAATTATAGTGATATTAAATGTTAATATCAGGTGAGAAGTGTTCTGACCCATTTTGAACATGCTTTCCATATGTACATTTTTGTTATTATCTTTTTTATAAACACAACACATGTTTGCTCGTTTGGGAACTTTGAATCAATTTCTGTCGTATGTATGCTATTTTATATCAATAGGTATGTTTCTATTATGTACCGACAGTTTCATAATTATTTTTGTGCTGATTTGAAGCAATTGCACGAAAAAGCCTTCGGAAACACCTGATTATTGTTTGTGTTGGACTATATCACTCTCTAACATTTCATTTTTTTTTTTTGCTTCGAAAGTGTCTCCATTTTGTTGACATTGTATTCGAAATCGTATTATTAAACACATTTTTTTTTGGCATCGTACTTAAGATTTGATCGGAGAACTTTGTGCTTTTTTATTATACGTCTCTTCCGCCAATTCATTTCAGATACTATTGGCAGTGATTACAATTCTTCGGTACAATATAAAAGCAAAGAAACATATTCCATCATAACAGTGCGTGTGCAGATCTATAATAATAAAACTAAATCAAAAAAGCAAATTTACTCTTTATTTACTTAAGGTTAATGCAAAACAATAATTAGATCTTTACCATTTGATTGGTCTTATTATTGCTACGAATCATAATGAATAGTTTGATGTTAAAATTACTATTTTCGATAAAGACTGAAATAAGGTGTAACTGCATCATATCAATAACCGGACACTAAAAAAACATATCTTAATATGATTTCTTATTTCGAAAAGCAAAAAAAAAAACTCGCAATTAAATGTGATTTTGAAAAAGCTAAGAACTTCATTTCGTACAACAGAACAAAAATTAGATCTTTACCATCTGATTGGTCCTATTATTGCTACGAATCATGATGAATACTGAACTAAGGTGTAACTGCATCATACCAATAACCGGTCACTGGAAACATTACATATAGTAATTATATGATTTCTTATATCAAACAGCCCAACAAAACTCTCAATTTAAATTTCTTTTTAGTTGTCGACATTTATCATTTATTAATTACAACAACGCACGGTACAGTTAACAATTTTAGAAAACACATTTTCTAATACGTATGTGTAGTCAATGAGAGGCTTGAAAAATTAAAACAATGAATGTCTATGACAAACAATTGAAACGTCAATTGACAATACAAGCAGGGCAACTACATTAAGTGTGCAATTTGAGTAATTCAATATGCATTGTCATTGACTGAATGTAAAATAAATCATCAAAATTTTCTTATTATTGATTTATAATTTCACATTAGACGTGATAATAATTAACGATGAGCACAATATTATCTTAATTATGATAATACGTAGTGAAATGTAAAGAAATGTTCTTAAACGCATTGGAAAGAATATAGGCTGACTCATAACACACAACCTTAATAGGTTTCTCTACAAAATGTTCTTGAAAGCATTGGAAAGAATATATGCTGAATTATAACAAACAACCTTAATAGGTTTATTTAGAGAAATGTTCTTAAGCACATTGGAAAGAATATATAATAATTTATAACAAACCACCTGGTCCGAGTACACAGTTATTTCGTAGTGCATTTCTTTTAGACAATAAATGAAAATTAAAAAAATCCCACCTGCGCTTTCTCAATAATATTTTTACAGTGTGTTGTACTACTTTTGGGACAAATTATATCAAAATTATAGAAAACTTCATCAGCTCTAACTCAAAATATGGACAATTTTGTGTTAAGGGGGTCTTGAAATCTTTTGACAGCTTCCGAAGTGCTAATTTCTGACCTTTTTCAGCTGGACCTAATCACTACTTTACATTAATATTTATGACCCAAATTTTTTTACAGTGTCATTTCACCCCCCAACTTGCTATATGAGGCATAAAACATGGAGAAATAAATTTGGAAGGGGTATAACAAAAATTGGCAAGTAACACACTGTCCACACTAAGGACTATATTCGTGGACAACGAAAATCAAAGGACGATAACTGTGTACTCGGACCACCTTAATAGGTAAATCTAAAGAAATTAATATATGCTGACTTATAATAACCAATCATAATAAGCCTAGAACACATAGAAATACATGTTACTTTATTTACAAATATACATCAATCAATCAGTTGCCTGAATTTTAACATATAATATTAAAAAAATGAGGTATAATTATTATGATTAGGGAATAACTCTTGTAGATTTTGAATTTTTTTTAACGATAACAAATATTTTTATTTAATTATTTCCTGCTATATAAATACCTAAGTAGCCCAGGTCGCATACTTAAGGATCCCTGTTTTTTTAACAGCCTTACTTGACCAGGGAAAATATCAAATGAGTTTAAACTTCCCATAGTTTTACATAAGTATACATTTAAAAATAACCAATACAATTGATTTTACCTGATACGCATCACTGGCACTGTAATACATAATAATTAACGTATATCTGGTTCACTGACTAACATTATACATGTGCTGATTTAAACTTGAAAACTATATTGAAAAAAATAAGAGTTATAAGTTATTGTTAGAATTGGATATCATTGAATTAATGTGAATGAACAGAAATTGAAATGATTCTGTGACCTACGTATGGATTATAAAAGTATAAAGCACATTTGGTGAGTACTTATGTATAAGAAACGTGATGTGTGTAATTTACTAATATACATATTAATATGCACAGACATAATATTCAAATATCAATTATAGTACAAATCTTTCTTTCTGTAAAAAAACAATACCAAACAAACATATTGTTCCCTACGTTCTTCGTAAGATATAGTAAACTGATTCCATTTCTAAAAGGGAAAATCCATTGTTTTCCTTTTTTATCTTTGTAAACCATTTTAAGATTAATTTAATACATTAAATGCTTTTTTAATACTTTATTACTAACTTAAGTATTAGATTTTTCATATTGACTATAAAATTTTTACAAATTTTACAATATCTTGTAAATTTATTATGAAATGTTTCCTTCAATATACTAGTCCAAAGACCATTTTTAACATGTACACATAGCATAAAATTTGCTATCTGGTCGTTAGACCAAAACTGAAGTAGTGACTTTTTATTGTTGTAAAAAAAAACATCAATACAAACTTAATAAATACCAAATGTTTAATCCACAAATTTAATCCTCCTTCTTGCAAACAATTGATCTGCTGCGTCGTAATACAAGTCATGTGAATTCGGCAAACAAAAATCAATAGATATGTATGCAAGTAATATAAAATCTATTGCACTTAATGTATATGCTTTTACAATAAAACTGGAAGAGACCAAGAACAAGTTAAAAATGTTAATGAAAATTATTTACTATTTGAATAAAAACCATAATTACGATGCGAAAATTTTATGTATATTTTTCTTTTGCAACAGATGTATCGACAGTTGAAGATATTCTAGAACGTAGCGTGATTTCTTGCATTGAAGCGCACATAAATACAGAAGACGCTTCCGATAGCACACCAGTTACAGTGGAGCAGTCCATTTTGGACGATTATTTAATAGGTATGATATACCATCTTCATTCTCTTAATAGGAACTTTTAATATTAACTTTTATACTGACTATATGTTGAAGGCCGTATGGTGACCTATATTTGTTAATTTGTGTCATTCGGTCTCTTGTGGAGGGTTGTCTCATTGGTTATCATACCACATCTTCTTTTTTATACTTGTCTGTTATTTTGACATCGCCAAACATGTTTTATCTCTAGTTGCTGTTTTTGTTTAATGACCATTTAAGAAAAATAATGTGCAAGTCTTAGTTTTGAACAAACTTGGGGAACAAACTTGGGGATCGAACACACGATTACAAGGATCACTTACAGAGGAAAGTCCTCCGAGGATGTTATTTTTTTTATTGCATATACGGGTACTGGAAACTATAACCATATCAACTTCAGAAATATTACTTTTACATCAAATGTTCAAACACTTGCTCATTAAATGAACAACATATTTTTTTTTTATAAATTTTGAACTCGAAAAATTACAGCGCCCCCTTACGGTCATTGTCCTCCTGGAGTGATCAAAGTGATCGTAATATAACGACTGGATTATTCGGGTTATTTGAATTGTTGATTTTCCATTCTAAAGTGATAGCATTTGTTTTCCTCTAGGAGACGCATTAAAGGTACATATTCAGAACTTAGTTATACGTATAAAGATATAAAAGTGGAAATGTTTTGTACTCAATCAACACATGTACATATAAGTTGAAAAATAATCATATTAGTAAAAGTTTTCAATTCATGGTAGCTATCCTGATGAAACAATTCAACAAAAAAGACTTGACGTTTATTTTTACAGAGGAGCACTTTAACTTGTACTAAACTATCGTTTCGGTATATATTTATCTAATAAACTTTTTTAGTTTATGAACTTTGTTTTAAATCCATTTGCAAAGAGAACGCCAAATATTAAATTTACGGTAATACAGATTTTTTTCAAAAGTACTACTTTTAGGCGTTGCATCGTCCTGAACATGCTTGTACTATTTCCCGATGGACGTACTTTTTTAGGCTTGTCACACTTTTTTTACGTTTTATAATGTTTTAATATGCTGATTTTTTTAAGAGAAACAGTAGTTGCACCAGTAAACCGGTTAATCAGTTGATCAGTTAGGGTCAAACATTCAGTCAAACATTAAGTCACATTAAGTCTGGGTCAAAGTTAAGGTCAGGTCAAGCATATTTGACTTCACAAATCTAATACTTAATTTAACAAGGACAAGAGCAGAAGATATTGGCATGTAGTCATGTATTCTAAAACCAGAATTTATGACACTTAATCTATCTGAAAAAGTACCGATAAAAGCATTACATGCTATATAATATATAATCACACATACTCCTGTATTTATCAGTAATTTATATGGCCAGGGGTACTATTTTGAACCGACAAAAATACATCTTATTAATTGAAGTCAGTTACTCTTTACTAGTATCATTATAGTTTCAACATTCAAGTAAAATAGTCCACAATTTATTATTGATTAAGACTCAGATCTTTAAAAAAAATGATTTTTTTACAGGCTATGAAGTAAAGTATGATGTTGATAAATTTGTCAAAGATCTCCCTTTAAAGTATGTGAGAGCGGAAAAAAATTCTACAGAATAGATCGATTAGCTGAAACAAAGAAGAATGACCATCATTGGAGGAAAACTATGATGCACTTGCTAGCCAAAGTGGAGAAATATTTGACGAACATGTGTTTTTTTAATTATTATTGTTGTCCCTATAGAAATAATATAGATATTGTAAATAATGCGTAGTTGTTAATTATTGTCATAGAAAGTATCATATAGCTTTACTCTGCGTAAGGAATTTACAGCAGTCATTGTGACAAAGATGGGGATTTCTTTATCATTTACACCAGAAATTTGCGAAAAACAAAAAGAAAGCAATGGAAAATACCAATAATAATCAGCCACGTTTTGATTCATTGTGCTTATTAATTGCATTTGAAGTTGAATGGTAATGTTTAATTGATAAATGATATGAAAATATCATTGACTTTAAGTGTTCTACCATCTTAGATGAAGCGAATTAGTATCTACAATGCATATTTCAATATTAAAGACAGATACATACGACCGGTTAACAAAATCGTTAGAAAAATAAATCTAATTTCAAATAAAGAGTTCCAAAGTAATATGCAATTTCAATGTAATCAATAGATCTGAAAAAAGAAACATTTATATGAAATTCACCTTTAAATAAATACTTCGACAGGTATGGTACACGTTTTTGTTTACCAGAAATATGCATCATTTCAGGGCCTTTTATTGTTGAAGATTCGGTATGGATTTTGCTCTTTTTTGAAGGCCATACGTCACAGTAAACCTATAGCTTTTTTATGTCATTTGGTCCCTTGCGGAGAGTTTTCTCATTCGCAATCATACCACATCTTCTTATTGAATATTTGAAAACGAAAATGTTACCGGTTGATTATGATATACATGTATGTACCTTTCTAATCTATGAATAAGTGTGATTAGAGTAACATTTTCACGTTGTTCTTGGTCTAAGAACCAAAAAGCAATTTACGCATTATATTTTACATTCAATTTTGTTCTTGGTCTAAGAACCAAAAACCGATATACGCATTATATTTTACATTCAATTTTGTTCTTGGTCTAAGAACCAAAAAGCGATATACGCATTATATTTTACATTCAATTTTGTTCTTGGTCTAAGAACCAGAAAAAATAAGATTGATACTAATTTATTTGATATCATTCGTTTAGTTGGTCTATAGACCAAAATCTGGTGGACAACAGCTCTATCATCTGCGTGAATGTAACATTTTTTTTTGGTTTAAATTAGTTAAATATAAACAACTTAGCGCTGACGCCTGATGTCCAAAGTGTTTCTGTTTTTGGTCTCGAGACCAGACTTTTTCAAGCATAAACAGTTTTATGCAAGTAAATACAAATAACAGTTTGTTGTGCTGTTTTCAAATGATGGGTTCATGCAGGGATTCAGCCATACCAGTTTTATATTCAATGTGAGAACTAACCCGTTTTTTTATATTCTGGTCCAATGACTAAAATATGTATACACCGATCTAAAAATGATTCCAATTCTGTTAGACAAAACTGTTATAATTTATCAAAAAACAATTTGGGGAAATTTCAATGTCACTGCTAGTGATATATCAATGGTATGGGTGTTAGAATTTTCAAAATTATTCAAACTTTGCAATGAAGTCAGTTAAATATGTCGATCTGCATTGGTATTTTAACTAGTACATGAATGTATAATGGTTGACATGTTTCAAAGAGGAAAAGAATGCATTTTCCCTTTTAGAAATGGATTCAGTTAGTATTATTATTACATATGTAATCAAACACACCTTTAGTTTAGGGCAGTTGAACTAAAACTATTTACCTACATATTTCCGATAAAGAGTTTAATTCTTAATCTACACATATATTTTATATCTGACCGTAGTAAAAGTAGTTTTAATTCGTTTTTCATATGCAATTTCAACAAAGCCTATATAGACTGCATACTCAGTTTATTTTTTTCGAAATTGCATTTATTACGTATTTTCCGAATAGCCCATTTAAAAGTAAATATTATTGCGTTAACAATGATATTATTTGAATTTCTGATAACTGTTTCTATCAATGGTTTAACATTGTTACATTGGTAAAAGGAATGCTCAAGAGTTAAAAATATATTTTTCATCACATAAGTGACATTTTCCATTTTTTGCAGTCTGTTTTCGGTATATATAATCCTGTGTATACATTTCCATTGAAATTCTTTAACTTTTGTATTAATATCTGGTTTACAGAGATTTAGCCAAATATTTTCCCAATCTATGTACTCGCTATACAAATTTTCCCACATTGTTTGAGGGGTCTTTAATATGTTTAAGTTATACTGAAGATATGTTAATGTCAAATCTTTGATTTTAATGATTTTGTTATCTGGATTTATAAATTAAATAAAGTTTTCAGAAATTTTGATTTTGTGGTTTTTTACAGTGCGTTGTACATCGTTATTTCTTAAAACTGGTATAATACTTTGCGGTACGGCACTTTTAATTCGTGATTATTCCGAAATGCATTTGCGTTTATCTATAAGTTGTTGATATATTCTATTGCACGATTTAAATTCATTGGTATTATCATCCCATATATCACCAATAGTTTTTATTAGACTTTTTGAAAAAGAAGAATAAAATATAGATTTTCTTTGAAATATGATATTTGAGTTTCCGAATAAGGTCTGCTTTTTTACTTCCATTTTATTAGTTATTATACCCTGTGTGATCCTTGAAAATTTTGACCACGATTGTAAAGTGTTTTTGTAATAATGTGGTATTTTTTTCATCTCAAGACCTGAATGGTCTGAACATCTACACAGAAAAAGTTTATCTGCAATCTTTTTATCATATTTTTTAACCAAAACTTACCTATTGCATTCCAACTTGATAATGGCTTGTGTAATATCGAATATATCGATTTGATATATTTACTTTCTATCCAAATTTTCAAATTTACCCTCCCCATGCCCCCCTTTTTACCGTCTAAACAACAAACCTTCCGGTCTACTTGATTCACTTTACCATCCCAAATAAAATTCCATATTATTTTATTTTTAAGTATTTAGCTTATTTTTTTTTATGTTTTTCAGATATACCTCTTATTTCTAATTCTAGTCACACACTAAAATAATTAAATTTTTAACAATAAGGACTTTTCCAGAGTATGTCAATTTTCTACTTTTCAAGATGTGTACACAATTTTGTACTTTCCATATTTTGTCGTTATCAATGTTATAACCATATGGTGAATACCTAGTTTTATTTATGTTATCTGTCGTCCAGCTTATCTTTTTTAAAAGTAGGCCGTCTGCGTTTATGTGTGCCAATATTAATTCCCTTAGTCTTTTCGTTATTAATTTTTGAACCCGAGGCCTTTTCATATTGGTCTAATAGTTCAAAAGATTTTCTAACAGAACTTTCACTTGTATTAAATAATTGCGTGTCATCAGGAAACATATTCAATTTGGTTTCTATTAGCTCCCCATTTTCTTCCCCGGGCAACATACTACCTGCACTGTCTTTGTCTGCCCTTATTGCACAGGCCAGGTGCTCTACTTATATATGCCTGGCTGATCTAGAAATTGAAAAATATTTTGAGACGTAATCGTTTGTTTTTATACATGTCTTAGCACGTTTTAATAGCATTTGAACCCAACCACGAAAATTGTCCCCAAAATTAAATTCCTTCACAACGAAGTCTAGCCATCCCTATTCCATCCTATCAAAAGCCTTTTGTTGGTCAAGCAAGACAAGTATACCCTCTTCATCCTCACTATCAATTTATTCTATGATATCCTGTCTCATTCGATTTGCTTCCGTTATATGTCTGTCTTTAGTACGGCGGCTTTGTGAAAAATTGTGCACATCCTGCCACAAGCATGAAATTTGGCATAGACCTTCCTCAACTATTTCTCTTTCATTTCAGATATGGAGGCATTTGAAAAAAATGCCTCACTTCCGGTAAAATCAAAAATGGCGAACATCCTACTTAAATTAACCCAATATCGAAGGCTAGTATGTGAAAAGGTGTTATTAACATGCTATTATCATAATATTTGGTACAAACCTTTGTTTTGTACTACTTTTGGATATATGATATAGATAAGATGTCTTCAAAAACCCTACTTCCGGTAAAATCCAACATGGCGGATATAGTACTACAATAAGCTTATTTTTAGGGAGGATAATTGAAATGTGTTTTAAAGTATTGCTACTATCATTATATTAATGTGCAGGAACCTTTCTTTGGTGCTTCTCATGGATACTATGTATAAGACATATGTCTTTAAAACCCTTACTTCCGGTAATATCCAATATGGCGGACATAAAATATTGATAATTTTTCATTTTTATATTCAACTTTTTTCAAACTGTAAATAAAATTATTTTTTTGAGGTTGTCATAAACTTTTGGCTTTAAGTCATCCTCAAATTCTATTCTAAACCACTAATTCTATTCAGCTGCATATGTTTCAATACAAAATTAACACTTCCGGTAAAAAATCAATATGGCTATATTGGATGTAGAGTTTTGGATAGATTGATTAAAACAAGATAAAATCACTAAAGTTGTTAAACATCTTTAGAATGACTTATTTATGGCCGCATATACATGTTTACTCACAATCGGAGAGCTTATTTTCCAAATTTAAAAAGACCGTGGTATTGTTTCCTACATCTATAATGTACAAGCTCCTGATAAGATTAAGAGGCCTCACAAAAGAGTAGTTGAAAAGGGTGCCATGGATAATATTTTACCCTTCGCCATTCATAAAGGATGGACTAGTTAGAAAAGGAACCAATACCAAGCTTCATTCATATCCGTCATGGTATATTGCACGTTTTACTTGCTAAAACAGACTAGACCGAGTCGTGGGAATAGCCTCAATAAGTATTTCCTCTTCCAAAAACACATTGTTCTTGCTTCGTTAAAGTTTGTTCGATCGTACAACAAAACCACGTATCGTTCTATCAATGACATTGTCAAATCCATATCTGGTGATGTTGGCTGATCAAACATCATTCTTAATGATAGAGTCACATCTTTAAACACCATCCATGTCACCAACGCAGTTCCTTTTCCAGCAAACGTGTATAATATCTCAATGCCTAGTGTATTTGAAAGGTCTTGGATAGATATATATCTAAAGCTTTTCCCACTTCCAGATGCAAGCCAAAGTTTGTCTGCCCCTAGGTCACTGAAAAGCGAAACAGCAATGCCAGCAACATCAGTATCGAATGTTCGAGTCATGACTCAGTTAAGTCTGTGTTTCACTGCATCAGACACATGCATCTTGATTCAAGTGTCAGCCTCTTTACGTGAACATGATGCTAAGCTTGAAACATCACCATGTGATGGATAGCACAGAACATCCTGAGTAATTGTTGCTACAACTACCTTTCCCTCTAAATCTATTGAGCAAGCTGTTGCGAATGCATGAAAACTTAAAAGTTCTTTCTTATTGTCGTAATCCTGTTTTGACTCTTGATTCGTCAGTGTTTTCCCTTTCCCCTAAATTTAGCTCTTGCTTCTTATAGCAAATGCTCAGGATATTCTATCTTATCTACATCGAGACGTATTTCAAGTTTATCACCATGTTCACATTAAGAGGCTGACAATATAAACATAGTGCATGTGTTTGATGCAATGAACCACGAGTCATGATTCGAATAGTCGTTATTGTTTCGCTATTCCATGACAGGGGTAGACGAATTATGGATTGTGTTTGGGAGGGCAAAAAGCTTTTGATAAATATATTCATGATATTTACAAATGCACCTGGCAATGAGTGATTACACACACTTATTGTGCTCCATGTCTTTGCCAGTTGTGATATGGTTCTCTGATTGCTTGAAAAGGAAAAAAAGACTGCGTGGGAGACATTGATGGCATTTGTAGATGTGACTTTGACGTAAAGAATGATGATTGATCAGCCTAAATCACCGAGGCTTAACTGTAAGATCACACAAACTTATCAGACGGGGTTAACATGGTTAACGAATCAAGAAAATAACTATTTACGCAAAAGGAAAGACTAATTGAGGGTAAAACGTGCAATATACTAAGGCAGGTGTTTAGGGGGACGAGCTTGGAATTGACTCTCATGATACCAAGTTCAAGCGCTTATAAATGGCGAAGAGAGCATAACTTTTAAAAAGCTCTATCTCAGGCCTCATCATTTTGTCAGAGGCATGTACATTGTGGATGTACTTGGGAATGCGGTTCAATGCCAAAACATGCTACATCCTTAGCATCAGAAACAAAGGCCATAAAATCTACAGTTTAAATGGACACATACTACAACAAGTCAAGCATAACCCGTACCTATGCCTACAAATTTCGGAAGACCACAAATGGACCATCCACATATTAAAAGTGGCAAAGAAAGTAAATTTAACACTAGGCTTTCAAAGCAGAAACTTGAAATACTGCCCACAAGATTGCAAAAAACATCTTACATCTCGCTCGTTGATCAACGATCGAATGTTGAGCCATAGTATGGGACCCCAACATGGTAACAAACATGAATAAGCTAGAAAGGATACAACGTCAAGCGGCACGATTTATCACCATAGGTTACAAGTCAAGAGAGGACGGGTGTGTCTCCAATATGCTTGCCAAACTGGAACTACAAGACCTCCAGACAATTGCAAGATGAAGAAGCTAGAAGTTGATATTTATGTACAAAGTGGTTTAGGGGCTGATTCCCGCTATTGAACCAGACGAATTTCTCCAAAAAGCACGTCATAAGAGAAACATAACTTCAAAGAAGTTCGAAGAATACCACGCAACAAATATTGTGGAAAAGCATGTAAAGAATCACTCTAAGTGTTTTGAAATTCCACTAAGCAAAACACCACAATACTCAAACTCATTTTTTGTAAAAACAGTGATCGCGTCGTATCAGGAAGACGACACTGTAGTGCGCACATCAAGCGTATAGAGCGTCAAATCTGCTCTTACTCCTCGTCAATAAATCGGCGGCGCTCTCTCAAACCGTTATATTAAAGCCAGAATTGGTATTGACAACGCATTCATACAGATACAGATACAGAGGATGTCGCGGTCGTTGTTAATGTGGAAAATCGGGTCTCCCGTGCACCGTTTTGTTTACATGTGGTGGTGACTGTGAATAAACATGTATTTTCAGCCAAATAGTAATAATTTGAAAAATGTTTTAGTACTTCAGTAATTTTATTTTGTTTTAACCAATCTAAAACTCTAAATCAGAGATATGTATTGAGGACTCATTTTTTAAATTTCCATCACATTGGTTTTCTTTTTAATACCGGAAGTGTGATTTAAAAATTATCATTAAAACATTTTTAGTGGTTTTGAGGATAACTAGAAGCCAATAGTTTAATGACAAGCAAAAAAAACCAACAAAAGACATTTTCTTTACATTTTGAAAAAAGTTGAATATTAAAATAGAAAATTGATATTTCTACGTCCGCCATTCTAAATTTTACCGGAAGTAAGGTTTTTAAAGAGATATGTCTTATACATTGTATCCATGAGAGGCACAAAAGAAAAGTTACTGCCCAGTTTAATGATAGTAACAATACATTAAAACATATTTCAATTAGCCTCCTTAAAAAAAAGCTTATTCTAGTACTATATCCGCCATGTTGGATTTTACCGGAAGTAGGGTTTTTGAAGACATCTTATCTATATCATATATCCAAAAGTAGTACAAAACAAAGGTTGATACCAAATATAATGTTAGTAGCATGATAATAACACCTTTTCACTTAAAGCCTTCGATATAGGGCTGATTTAAGTATGATGTCCGCCATTTTGGATTTTACCGGAAGTGAGACATTTGTTTCAAATACCTCCCTATCTGAAATGAAAGAGTAATAGTTGAGGAAGATCTATGCCAAATTTCATGCTCGTAGCAGGATGTGCACAATTCGTCTGAAATATGCTTGTAGCCGCCGGACTACTTTTACAAACCCTTTTTGGTCGGGATGAATAAGCTTTGAAAGGACTATTTTTAATCTTTCTGCTAGTATTTAAGTTAGGATTTTATAAGCACAATTCAGTAGTGTAAGATGGCGCCAGTTCCCTATGTTTTCTCGTTCCCCGCCCTTAAATAGTATTGTTAAAACTCCTTTATATTGTGAGTCCGACATTGTTTTTTTTTATTAAATATTTCTTGCAATAACGTACAAAATCCCCTTTGAATTGTATTCCACAATAATATATATGTTTCTGATATGATCCCGTCCTCTCCGGAGATTTATTTGTTTTTATAATTTTTAGAACTTTTATTATTACCTCCGCGTTAATTTCACGGTCTAGTAATAGTTTGTCGTCCTCATTTAGTTTGTTTTCAATATGGCTTGCTAAATATTGAGCATTTACCAAATGCCATCCGTCGGAACTAAATAAATTTGAGTAAAATTTAACTTGTTCATTTAGTATTCCGTCTATATATTTTGTTTATAATGCTCATTTTATTTTTTTATCCGACTCCATAATTTATTTTTACCGTTTTGCTTTTCAAGATTGAAAAAGTAGCTTGACGATTTTTCACTTTCTTCTGCCAATTTTACACGCGCCCTTATTTTTGACGCCTCTGATTTGTTCTCATAGTAATTTGTAATTAGCAAGTCTAATTCTGAAATCTTATTTTCAACCTCATCAGAGTAATTACTATTTAATTTTAGTTTTTCTAATTTCTGCTCAAGGGTAATAATATAACTTTTTTGAGAATTTTTGTTCAATGTTTTACTTACTTCCATTGTTAATTCTTTTATTTTTGATTTTGTGACATCCCACCAATCTTGTATTTTTTCGAACCTATTTTTTTTTCTTCAGTTTTCCAAGTTTCCCATCAAATTTTGAATGTATTCTTAAATTCTTCATTTTTTATTGTATTTATATTCATTATCCATATACCCGGGCCTCTTTATATTTTATCAAGTTTTTAATTTACCGACAGAAGATCATGATCATGATTTTGAACTTTTAATATTTTAAACACATACGCGTACATTATATTATAGATAATACATTTTCTAAAGTTTTTGCGTGTCAGGATTTGCTAAAATTGTATCCATATTTACCGATCACATTAAAATGGGAGATTCTGATTGGATACGATAAGACATAGCCAGTCCCAACAGGCTCTGTTATAAGGTGAGGTAAAACATGTTAACATCACATTGTACTCGTCAAATCTTTATTTAACTTATATACGCAATTTATATTATACCCGGATATCTTTGAAGGCAGTGAAAGAGCCATTTTTTATTACTTTTCATATACAAGACAATCGATCATAGTGTACGAAAAACAAATTCTTCAGCTGAAGATGCAAAGAACCAAATTGATAAATGACACTGATAATTTTTACTCAACACCAAAGGAAGTTGGTTTTCCAATGCTCGTTATTGTATTTTGTAGTATAGTTATTTCCTCTATAGTTTTAATTGTCCTATTGAAGACAAAAAAGGGAAATTTCTTCAAATGGAAAGTCATTGATAGATTTAGTCTATATACGGTTATCTGTGATATCCTGTTTTATTTTTCTCAAACAGCGTATGGAACTCATGATTGGTTAGAAAAATTCCTAAACCGTGAAATCAGCAAGTTTGAATGCACAATTCACGGATTTTTATTAATGGAGTTTCAACTTTCACAACAGATTTTAAATGCAACAACAGCCATTTATGCATTTAATCTTGTGATGCGTAATCGAAATATGCCGTTAGGAAAGTGGGATGCTTATCTCTTGTGTCCTGCTTTCGGAATCCCTTTGGTTTTACTTACCATAGCAGCATTCTTTAATCAATTTGAAAGAAACCCATTATCGTAAGTACAGTTATTCTTTGATATTTGACCTAATCTTAAAAAAATATATGTCACTCCTATGTAAGATACTGAATGAATTTATTCCAGATTTAAATGGACAGTATATTAACTTGTCATTGAAAATATATATATTGAATTTTTTTTTAATTTTTTTTTTTGAAACGACTGAATTATGACAATTTTTGTTGTAATCTACAAACGTATTAAGTAAAAACTTATTTGCAACGTCTATGTCACAAATAGATTCCAAATTTGGAAATGAAATATAATAAAAATTTAAACATCATTGTGAATCTACCAAATAACATCCTTCAGGTGTACATAAGACACACTTCTGGGATATGTTAATATTCAGTTTTGAATATTGTCTTACGTATTTTTATTTAGGCTTAACACTTCTTCAATTGATTACAAAGCTGAAAAACTGCAAAAAAGGCCTCATTTTGAGATCATGTAATTAATTTTTCGATATGAGCCTAGGCTTTGTCAACACAGATAAGTAGATGTAAAATTTGTTATAAAAATGTGCTAATCATGTTAATATAATCAATCTATTTAATAAAAGCCTTCAGATGTGTCATTCATATTAAGATATGAGCAACAGCTTTACCCATACAAGATATTTTGCAACAAGATGTATTTTACAAAGGTGTAAATGTTTTTAACATATCTGTTTGGGTAAAAGGGTTGCTCATATATAATTTCATCAAAACATATGCGTGAAAGGGCCATTTTACAAAATCAAAAACTCAATTAATATACCAGGCTTATAATTGGTACGCTGGACGCCCATATTTCGACATGCGTATGACGTCATAGTGACATCATTCGTGATCTGTATGCACTAAAGTATCCAGTTAAAGTAACCTGTTCATCTATCAATAAAATTGAAATAAATTTGAAAGGTTTGGATAAGTTTACTGTTTTTGCTATTACAGCGGCCAAAAAAAAGGCTCGCATTTTACATCGTCCTTTCTGTTGAATTGTTAAATGGTGACAGAATGATACATTTGATAAATAGAAGTTTAAAATTCATGAAGGGACAATTTTGCCTATTTAACTGTGTATATATTAGAACATTTGTTTTACTGATTTGTTTTTCAATTTTTAATTTTGCAGTTGTTTATTGAAAGAAGAGCGTGGATTTTTGACCTCCCATTTTCTACAAATGGTACTGTTATTCCTTGTTTCACTAGTCTTAATTACGGCTTTGTACATAACTATGTGGATTTATATAAGAAGACAAACAACTGCGATGAATGCATCTTTCGGGCAACAATCAGCTGTCAACGCTAGACGTCTTGCTTTTAAGCTATCCCTTTATGTGTTGATCCACTTAATACAGTTTGGTGGGTGTGTCGTCGAAGCAATATGGATTGCGATTGAGGAACCACCAATTGGTGTTCGATATGCATCAGTATTTATTGGTGCAACCGGAGGTATGATGAATGGGGTTGTGTTTCTTACAGTGTATAAAAACTGAATTGAACTGACAATTTGATTTTAGACAATGACTCTAAGTCAAATATGTGTTGGTGTGGCTGTTGTCTACAAACATGATTCTGTTTAAATGACTGCATATTAAACACGTGTCTGAAGAATACATTAAAGTCGTGTTTGTGACTGAAAAATTTATTGGGTCGTTTATTCGTGATCACAATGTACATTGATGTTGGACACGTGACTGTAGTGTATATCTATTTTGTTAATGTGAAGGTAGTGTGCACTGATATTGAATGGGAAACGACTGTGTAAATTATTATAGGGCAATGGTCGAAAAGGGCCATTTGTGGCCACATCCCAAAATTTCATTTGCCTAGCAACGGATTGATGGCGCTGATAAACTAAAGAAATACGGAAAAATTAATATTAATATTTCATATCAAACTTGTTTAATAGGAAATTCATACATTTATTTGCTGTAAAAATATTTTACAAGATATAGTCTTAATATATATTTTTCATTAAAACAGATAAATTTAAGATGCATATCGTAAACTATACCAAACATGCCAAAGTCAAAGGAAAATGTCACAGATAAAAACCATACATTTATATTACAAACAAACAAAACTACACGCAAACAACTGTGACATTCAAGAAAAAATAGTAACGTTATGGGCTTCATTAGTCCTCTATGGACATAAATATATTCCTTTGCTCTTATGGTAAAATCGCTAGTCATAACATTAGTTTCATCAATTATTACATGATCACAATATCATGTATAGTCTTTTAACTATAATAATGATATGGAAGATTGTGTCGCTCGTGCTAGGTGTTGTCCCTTTCAAATCTTCTCTTGTTCGAGGTTTAAACCTTGCTAAAGTCGGGCATCAAGTTGTCCCTTTCAAATCTTCTCATGTTCGAGGTTTAAACCTGGCTAAAGTCGGGCTTCAAGTTGTTTAAAAACGCAGCCACATAGAAAATTAACATATTATATTAATAGGTCAATATTGTTGAATATTTTGTCAGTTTTTGTGTATTTGAGTAAGTTAATACCTTGTATAAAAGTCCAAAACTAGTTCTGTGTAAGTATTTGGTATGTATCCCTCTCTAAATTTTCAACTTTTTTGCTTTGTTAGTTGTCCCCATTTTCAGTTAGATTTTTTTTTTATTGGCACCATTTGTGTCATAAATTTGGGTAAATATTTTTTTGACATTGTATTCGAAATCGTATTATTGAACACATTTTTGTTCGTTATCGTATTTAATGTTGTTGTATGTTGTTTTTTGTAGTTTTTATCTTTTGACATTCAATAAAGATGTGATCGAAGAACATTGTGCTTTTTTCAATGCATGTTGGATTCACAAGGTTTAACTAACTGTCATCCCCGGTATAAGACAGACGAGTCCAACTGTTGGGAATAAATTGTTTTCCCTCTATTCATACAAAAAAGATTTGTTAATCTCTATCTTCTGCCAATTAATTTCAGATACTTTTGGCAGTGATTAAAATTCTTTATTACAGTATGAAAATAAAGAAACAAATTCCAACATAGCATTGTATGTCGGATTTAACTAGAAAACATACATAAATTAATGCCATTTTTTTTTATAATAGCAAAATAAAACAATAATAATTTATTATTTAGTACGAATTACTTTGAAACTTTATTTTGAGATAACTTTTCTTCATAAAAAATGCAACCTCTTGTCCTTAACATTTATACTAAAATACATCAAAATATATTTCATTTATTTCTCTACATATTTTTATTAATTAAATAAAGGTGTTAGGATGGTACTAGGAGAATCTTATTTAAGACTTTCAGGTAAATAAACTCATCATAGATACCAGGAATAAAACTCCGTTAAAGCACAATTTGCGGAGTGCATACTACTAGTATTACATTGTATTAGTAATCACTTGTCAATAAAAACAATCTACTGAAGGCTTAAACAGACAAAAAGAAGAACCATAATATAAAACTATGATATAACAGGAAAGTTTAATAATTATTAGAAACGAAGAAATAACATTTAGTGAGTTCATTCGAAGAGTCAAAAAGTAAATACGTTGAAATAAACGACTGAATATGAGCTTAATAAGGGAAACAAACTTTACAAATTCAAAACAACAGATTCACCTGAATGCAGTAGTGTCATAAAATATTAGTTCCGTCATCCTATCAGTTCCAATTGAAATATATTTTGTATAATATAATTTCCACTGGAACAAATATAACAGTATTTGTTTATGTTGTTCCAAACGAAATAAAAAGAATAGAGTATTTTTTTCCAAAGGAATATATATGGTATATGGCATTGTGTTTTACACAGTATCCAGGAAACTTCTTTAGATGAAACAAATATACGTTGATAGTGAAACGCACTCTCCATGCAATGTTGCAAACAATAGTGCTTACGGGGATTTGAGATTCAAATTAACCCCCATCAAATGTATCCTAAATTTAGGACTATCTTATGGATACCTTCTATGACATCTAAATTGGTGTTTTAACTTAAGACAATTCCTATGATATATTCTAGTTTGCGACACGTTTGATATACCAACATAAAAGAGGGGCAAAAGATACCATAGGGACATTCAAACTCATAGATCGAAAATAAACTGAACGCCATTGCTAAAAAAGAAAAAGACAGACAAACAATCGTACACAACACACAACATAGAAAACTGAAGACTACGCAACACGAACCCTATATAAGATGTGTCCTAAGATAGTCTTCGGACTGGGTCGATGCCTATGCTGGTGGACAGTTAGTCCCAAAGGGTATCACCAGCCCAGTAGCCAGTTCTCCTGTACTGGCATGAAAATACGGAATTTTTTGTGTTATTAAATTTGCTGTTACAAAATGTTAAAAATTATTATAAATTAAGGAATGTATCTCCCTCATGCAAAGCTCTGATTCCTTTCACGGATTTGGCTATACTTTTTGGAACTTTTGGACTAAAGCTTTTCATCTTTTATATAAGCTTTGGATTTTACATATTTTGGCCACGAGCATCACTGAAGAGACATGTATGGTCGAAATGCGCATCTGGTGCAGAAATATTGGTACCGTTAATGTTATAAATAATAATCATAAGACTGCTTCGATACACAGACATAAGCGATATAACTTGACACTTTAATTTAGGTTTAATTCAGTGTATAACACAGACAATTCTTTAATCTCACAGCTGCTAAATCAATCCTAAGTTTTCAGTTTTTATTAATGTTTTTTCATTCAGTGAAAATGTTCTGTTTCTATTGACCATTTGTTTAATGTAAATAACCTATCCGTATACTGGCATCCTTTTTTATACTATTGTATCAAAATTATTTCAGCTTTTATTTACTCCAAAACATTATTAAACACAAAATTTAATCGAAAGTTTCCATAGAAATATAAGACTGAAACCTTTATGTTTACGAGGGTGAATTATTGTAAAATTCGATGATGTTTTGTTTTTAAAAATGTAAAAGTGCTGCAAATAGCCTAGAAATTAATATAAGCTATGAATGTTTATTTTTGTCATTCTTGACTCTTTGACTTACATCTCAAATATCGTTTGACATGACTTGCTGAGATATCAATTTGAAAAAAAAAATTACAAACAGATTATCAGTTGGTGTCCAAACTATTTTGGATTTTTTTCTATTTCTTTCCAAAAAGTTTTGTATAACTTAACGGTCATACTTCATTATCATATATTGGATATAGACGTGTATAGCAAACTGCATAACATGAGACTCATGGTATAATCGCCATTGAAACCAGCATCACAGTTTAAATACAACGTTTAAATATGCTATCACCATATTCAATTTCACATGATTTCACTTCGACTGATAGAACTACAATTAGACAAACAAGATTATCATGTGGAAACCCGTGTCATTTTCAAATCTAAAGTTATTGATTGAATAATTGAATGGATGCTTACATAGTTGATTGGTTGTTGGTATAGTTCCAGTGGCAACCGATTCATGCATATACAAGATTGGAAAAACATAGAATATATTTTGAAACAGCATTCCGACTATCAGTTTTACACACACTCATACAGGGAAATCCAGTATATAAAGTAAAACTAAAACATAATTAGATCTTTGCTATTTGATAGGTTTTTTATTCTTGCTACGAATTATAATGAATTGTCAACATTATTAATTACAGGATATTAGAAACATTACATATAGTAATACGATTTCTTAATGATAATAACAAAACAAAACTCAGAATTAAAAATGATTTTGGAACAGCTTAGAATGGCATTTTGTACAACTAAAAAATAATTAAATTTTTACTATTTGATAGGTTTTATTCATGCTACTGATGAACAGTTTGATATTTCAACATTAGTAAAACATTTACTAAAATTTATCATCGGTACAAGGACATCATTCGTAAATAAAAATCAATATTTAGACATGTTATACGTTTAGATATTTCACATCCAATCTTTTATGGTAATATACATGTATATTACAAAGCACAAATATGCCGAAAGTCAAGTTTTGGCGTTTGTTTGAGATTAATTGCAAATCTTTCATCTTTGGAACTCCCAGTCTGTTTATTTAGATTTAACAATAAACCAATCATTCCAATTCTGTTTGTTAAATTACTTTTCATTGTGTCAACATTGCGCCTTTTTCTATCTGAAATTAGGACTGCTGAACACGAGCATCACAGAAGAGACATGTATTGTCGAAATGCGCATCTGGTGCAGGAAAATTGGTACCGTTAATGTTATTAAACTTCTTAAAAACGGTATTGCTACTATGATAAAATTGCTGAGAAAACCAAAATAACTTACCTAAGAGTATAGCATAGAATACATGAAATGAAATAAGTAATTTCTTATCAATTTATAAAAGTAAATATAATTCAATACATCTATAACACAAATAACAATCATATCAAGCGTGGATTTTTCTTCTATCACATGCTATCGAGTGTGCAATTTATCCTAACTGATAAAGTGTTGTTGCGTAAAATACCCTCTTTTGTAATTGAGAGAAATCTACTTTCGTTCTAAAAAATAAGGGAACCCAACCAAACAGTTGATCTGTGTTCCTTTTGGAATTTTATAAAATTGTTTGCCCCTTGCTCAGGTGTGTAAGAAGGTAATTGCGTATTGAACAATTAAATGTAAACACAATTTTGATAGATTTTACAAAAATAAATTTCAAAAAAAATAACAAAAAATAGAAGGAGCAAAATTCTATCGAAAGTAAAACCATATCTTGTATTTCAAATACAGCTTGACTATGTCAAATAACCCAAACTTAAACAAGAACATATGAAATTTGCACTATTGCTTAAAATAGCCATCAACAACAATGTTTAGTGTAATTTTTTTTTTTTTTTTTTTTAAATGATACGACGAAGTACATACTTTTAGAATTTAACTGTTTACATCGATGATATAATGTTGAAAAGTAAATCTTTATGAATTTTGATATATGAAACATAATTCTGTATGTAACAAATGATTTATTTTTAAGTCTTGTGGTCTCAAACAAACGTTTGCCGTATATTTGAGAACCAATAGCAAACTTCGAATAGAGGGGCATATAACTGGCAATAAATTTGGAATCTTACTGTATTCTGACGTCTGATTGGACGTTGATTTCAGGAACTGACGTCGATCTGAGCCTAACATGTGTACCGACTGTAAATAATGTTTTGATTTGAATTGAGTGTGGTATGTTATTGGTTCGAAGCCCGACCGGGTCAAACAAAAGACTTGATTGAATATTAGTAGTTGATGCTTCTTCCCATAAAGGCATACGATACAGTTACAGAGGAGGTAATGACGTTGCTAACATCAAATCTTATTTTCGCGACGTCAAACTGTGACATCGTTTGTTTATGTGTTACATATTTGTTTTTCGTTCATTTTTTTTCATAAAAAAGGCCGTTAGTTTTCTCGTTTGAATTGTTTTACATTGTCTTATCGGGGCCTTTTATAGCTGACTATGCGGTATGAGCTTTGCTCATTGTTGAAGGCCGTACGGTAACCTATAGTTGTTAAAGTCTGTGTCATTTTGGTCTTTTGTGGATAGTTGTCTCATTGACAATCATACCACATCTTCTTTTTTATATATCTGGAAAAGATGCATTTTTGACTGATTTTCATCATTCCAACTGATTTAATTTGATAACGATTGCATGGACCCCTATTTTTGATAACGACACTTTGTTTCATTTTGCAGGGAGATTATGTGGACTAAATTTTAAAAAACTGTAAATAGTGCATTTCTTTTTTTAATTTTGATAAATATACAGCAAACGATTACGTTTTTTTTTTCAATTCATGACCATTTGATAAATATTACTTAGTTTTGAATAAAAAATGCATATTTTTTTATAACACTTATAAAATACAGAAATTACAAATTATTTAAAAAAAAACAATTTGTGTTTATCTTTTAAAACAAAAAAGTTATGGATTTCTTTTGAAAGGAAAATACGGCAAGAAATCTGAATTTTTAGCAAATAAAAAAAATTTCGACCTCATTTAACTCACAAAATAGCAAATGAAGGTATATTTTTTATTACATTTTTGATTAAATCAGGCAAAAATTAGTCTATATGGAAATTTTCATCAAATTGAAAATACGGAATCAAAACTGTATCGTATGCCCTTAAAACGAAGCATTTATGAGTACGAACAATGGCTGGTCGGGTCGGAGTCAGAATCGTGTTTTACGGGGAAACGGTTGACATCCTTCTACGGATTGTTCCTTGTAAACTAGCACGTTACAAAGCTGATGAAAGTATCAGTTTAATGAAAAGCTTGATCAGTTAATTTATATTCATATCATATTAACCACATTTTTTTGTCCTAAATATGTATTTAGTTAGCATTGGACGTTTAACAGTGGCCATTATCATACTATTTTGGCGTTGCTTTTTTTTGCGTCTTACAAGAACAATTTCTTAGGTAATGTCATTGATTCAAAGAAAACTACATGATGATATTACACATTCAAAGAACATCATGCACACAGAGAACATATGTGACACAAACTTGGACCTCCTCATGGGTTTTTTGATAATATATGATTAATTGGCCGGTTCTTTTTATTACCAGACCCAATATTTCATGATTATTTGATCATCTTGACTGTATATTTGATTATTTGATTATCTTGGACTGTATATTTGATTTTTTGATTATCTTGGATTGTATATTTGATTTTTTGATTATCTTGGACTGTATATTTGATAATTTGATTATCTTGGACCGTATATTTGATTGTTTGATTATCTTGAACTGTATATTTGATTATTTGATAATCTTGGACTGTATATTTGATTATTTGATTATCTTGGACTGTATATTTGATTAATTGATTATCTTGGACTGTATATTTGATCATTTGATTATCTTGGACTGTATATTTGATTACTTTATTATCTTGGACTGTATATTTGATTATTTGATTATCTTGGACTGTATATTTGATTTTTTGATTATCTTGGACTGTATATTTGATAATTTGATTATCTTGGACCGTATATTTGATTGTTTGATTATCTTGAACTGTATATTAGATTATTTGATAATCTTGGACTGTATATTTGATTATTTGATTATCTTGGACTGTATATTTGATTATTTGATTATCTTGGACTGTATATTTGATCATTTGATTATCTTGGACTGTATATTTGATTACTTTATTATCTTGGACTGTATATTTGATTATTTGATTATCTTGGACTGTATATTTGATCATTTGATAATCTTGGACTGTATATTTGATAATTTGATTATCTTAGACTGTATATTTGATTATTTGATTATCTTAGACTGTATATTTGATTATTTGATTATCTTGGACTGTATATTTGATTACTTTATTATCTTGGACTGTATATTTGATTATTTGATTATCTTGGACTGTATATTTGATAATTTGATAATCTTGGACTGTATATTTAATAATTCGATTATCTTGGACTGTACATTTGATTATTTGATTATCTTAGACTGTATATTTGATTATTTGATTATCTTGGACTGTATATTTGATCATTTGATTACCTTGGACTGTATATTTGATTACTTTATTATCTTGGACTGTATATTTGATTATTTGATTATCTTGGACTGTATATTTGATAATTTGATTATCTTGGACTGTATATTTGATTATTTGATTATCTTGGAATGTTTATTTGATTATTTGATTATCTTGGTCTGTATATTTGATAATTTGATAATCTTGAACTGTATTTTTGATAATTTGATTTTGGATTGTATTATTGGTTATTTGATTATCTTGGACTGTATATTTGATTATTTGATTATCTTAGACTGTATATTTAATAATTTGATAATCTTGGACTGTATATTTGATAATCTTGGACTGTATATTTGATAATCTTGGACTGTATATTTGATAATCTTGGACTGTATATTTGATTATTTGATTATCTTGGACTGTATATTTGATTATTTGATCATCTTGGACTGTATGTTTGATTATTTGATTATTTTGGACTGTATATTTAATAATTTGATAATCTTGGACTGTATATTTGATAATCTTGGACTGTATATTGGATAATTCGATTATCTTGGACTGTATATTTGATTATTTGATTATCTTGGACTGTATATTTGATCATTTGATCATCTTGGACTGTATGTTTGATTATTTGATTATTTTGGACTGTATATTTAATAATTTGATAATCTTGGACTGTATATTTGATAATCTTGGACTGTATATTTGATTATTTGATTATCTTGGTTTGTACATTTGATTATTTCATTATCTTGGACTGTATATTTGACTATTTGATTATCTTGGAGTGTATATTTGATTATTTGATTATCTTGGACTGTATATTTGATCATTTGATTATTTCGGACTGTATATTTGATTATTTGATCATCTTGAACTGTATATTTGATCATTTGATTATCTTGAACTGTATATTGGATAATTTGATTATCTTGGACTGTATATTTGATAATATGATTATCTTGGACTGTATATTTGATTATTTGATTATCTTGGACTGTATATTTGATAATTTGATAATCTTGGACTGTATATTTGATAATTTGATTATCTTGGACTGTATATTTGATTATTTGATTATCTTAGACTGTATATATTTGATTATTTGATTATCTTGGACTGTATATTTGATCATTTGATTATCTTGGACTGTATATTTGATTACTTTATTATCTTGGACTGTATATTTGATTATTTGATTATATTGGACTGTATATTTGATAATTTGATTATCTTGGACTGTATATTTGATTATTTTATTATCTTGGACAGTATGTTTGATTATTTGATTATTTTGGACTGTATATTTAATAATTTGATAATCTTGGACTGTATATTTGATTATTTGATTATCTTGGACTGTACATTTGATTATTTCATTATCTTGGACTGTATATTTGACTATTTGATTATCTTGGAGTGTATATTTGATTATTTGATTATCTTGGACTGTATATTTGATCATTTGATTATCTTGGACTGTATATTTGATAATTTGATTATCTTGGACTGTATATTTGATTACTTTATTATCTTGGACTGTATATTTGATTATTTGATTATCTTGGACTGTATATTTGATAATTTGATTATCTTGGACTGTACATTTAATAATTTGATTATCTTGGACTGTATATTTGATTATTTGATTATCTTGGACTGTATATTTGATAATTTGATAATCTTGGACTGTATATTTAATAATTCGATTATCTTGGACTGTATATTTGATTATTTGATTATCTTGGACTGTATATTTGATAATTTGATTATCTTGGACTGTATATTTGATTATTTGATTATCTTGGAATGTTTATTTGATTATTTGATTATCTTGGTCTGTATATTTGATAATCTTGGACTGTATATTTGATAATCTTGGACTGTATATTTGATTATTTGATTATCTTGGTTTGTACATTTGATTATTTCATTATCTTGGACTGTATATTTAATAATTTGATTATCTTGGACTGTATATTTGATTATTTGATTATCTTGGACTGTATATTTGATAATTTGATAATCTTGGACTGTATATTTAATAATTCGATTATCTTGGACTGTATATTTGATTATTTGATTATCTTGGACTGTATATTTGATAATTTGATTATCTTGGACTGTATATTTGATTATTTGATTATCTTGGAATGTTTATTTGATTATTTGATTATCTTGGTCTGTATATTTGATAATTTGATAATCTTGAACTGTATATTTGATTATTTGATTATCTTAGACTGTATATATTTGATTATTTGATTATCTTGGACTGTATATTTGATCATTTGATTATCTTGGACTGTATATTTGATTACTTTATTATCTTGGACTGTATATTTGATTATTTGATTATATTGGACTGTATATTTGATAATTTGATTATCTTGGACTGTATATTTGATTATTTTATTATCTTGGACAGTATGTTTGATTATTTGATTATTTTGGACTGTATATTTAATAATTTGATAATCTTGGACTGTATATTTGATTATTTGATTATCTTGGACTGTACATTTGATTATTTCATTATCTTGGACTGTATATTTGACTATTTGATTATCTTGGAGTGTATATTTGATTATTTGATTATCTTGGACTGTATATTTGATCATTTGATTATCTTGGACTGTATATTTGATAATTTGATTATCTTGGACTGTATATTTGATTACTTTATTATCTTGGACTGTATATTTGATTATTTGATTATCTTGGACTGTATATTTGATAATTTGATTATCTTGGACTGTACATTTAATAATTTGATTATCTTGGACTGTATATTTGATTATTTGATTATCTTGGACTGTATATTTGATAATTTGATAATCTTGGACTGTATATTTAATAATTCGATTATCTTGGACTGTATATTTGATTATTTGATTATCTTGGACTGTATATTTGATAATTTGATTATCTTGGACTGTATATTTGATTATTTGATTATCTTGGAATGTTTATTTGATTATTTGATTATCTTGGTCTGTATATTTGATAATCTTGGACTGTATATTTGATAATCTTGGACTGTATATTTGATTATTTGATTATCTTGGTTTGTACATTTGATTATTTCATTATCTTGGACTGTATATTTAATAATTTGATTATCTTGGACTGTATATTTGATTATTTGATTATCTTGGACTGTATATTTGATAATTTGATAATCTTGGACTGTATATTTAATAATTCGATTATCTTGGACTGTATATTTGATTATTTGATTATCTTGGACTGTATATTTGATAATTTGATTATCTTGGACTGTATATTTGATTATTTGATTATCTTGGAATGTTTATTTGATTATTTGATTATCTTGGTCTGTATATTTGATAATTTGATAATCTTGAACTGTATTTTTGATAATTTGATTTTGGATTGTATTATTGGTTATTTGATTATCTTGGACTGTATATTTGATTATTTGATTATCTTAGACTGTATATTTAATAATTTGATAATCTTGGACTGTATATTTGATAATCTTGGACTGTATATTTGATAATCTTGGACTGTATATTTGATTATTTGATTATCTTGGACTGTATATTTGATCATTTGATCATCTTGGACTGTATGTTTGATTATTTGATTATTTTGGACTGTATATTTAATAATTTGATAATCTTGGACTGTATATTTGATAATCTTGGACTGTATATTTGATTATTTGATTATCTTGGTTTGTACATTTGATTATTTCATTATCTTGGACTGTATATTTGACTATTTGATTATCTTGGAGTGTATATTTGATTATTTGATTATCTTGGACTGTATATTTGATCATTTGATTATCTCGGACTGTATATTTGATTATTTGATCATCTTGAACTGTATATTTGATCATTTGATTATCTTGAACTCTATATTGGATAATTTGATTATCTTGGACTGTATATTTGATAATTTGATTATCTTGGACTGTATATTTGATTATTTGATTATCTTGGACTGTATATTTGATAATTTGATAATCTTGGACTGTATATTTGATAATTTGATTATCTTGGACTGTATATTTGATTATTTGTTTATCTTGGACTGTATATTTGATCATCTGATTATCTTGGACTGTATATTTGATTACTTTATTATCTTGGACTGTATATTTGATTATTTGATTATATTGGACTGTATATTTGATAATTTGATTATCTTGGACTGTATATTTGATTATTTTATTATCTTGGACAGTATGTTTGATTATTTGATTATTTTGGACTGTATATTTAATAATTTGATAATCTTGGACTGTATATTTGATTATTTGATTATCTTGGACTGTACATTTGATTATTTCATTATCTTGGACTGTATATTTGACTATTTGATTATCTTGGAGTGTATATTTGATTATTTGATTATCTTGGACTGTATATTTGATCATTTGATTATCTCAGACTGTATATTTGATTATTTGATCATCTTGAACTGTATATTTGATCATTTGATTATCTTGAACTGTATATTTGATTATTTGATTATCTTGAACGGTATATTTTATTATTTGATTATCTTGAACGGTATATTTTATTATTTGATTATCTTGGACAGTATATTTGATTATTTGATTAACTTGGACTGTATATTTAATAATTTGATTATCTTGGACTGTATATTTAATAATTTGATTATCTTGAACTGTATATTTGATTATTTGATTATCTTGGACTGTATATTTGATGACTTGACTATCTTGGACTGTATATTTGACTATTTGATTATCTTGGAGTGTATATTTGATTATTTGAGTATCTTGGTCTGTATATTTGATTATTTGATTATCTTGGATTGTATATTTGATTATTTGATCATCTTGAACTGTATATTTTATTATTTGACTATCTTGACCTGTATATTTGATTATTTGATTATCTTGGACTGTATATTTGATTTTTGAGTATCTTGGACTGTATATTTGATAATTTGATAATCTTGAACTGTATATTTGATTATTTGATTATCTTGGACTGTATATTTGAAAATTTGATTATCTTGAACTGTATATTTTATTATTTGATTATCTTGGACAGTATATTTGATTATCTTGGACTGTATATTTGATAATTTGATTATCTTGGACTGTATATTTAATAATTTGATTATCTAAAACTGAATATTTGATTATTTGATTATCTTGGACTGTATATTTGATGATTTGATAATCTTGGACTGTATATTTGATTATTTGATTATTTTGTTTAAAAAAATAATTAATGATTATGTGATTACTTAGACACTCCCATGAGTGGCTAATATGTTTCGAAAAGTAAATAGGGATGGGTGATGTCAGAGAAAACATTGCTTCCTTTAAGTATGTTAAATTACTGTAGTTAGTTCCTATCCAGACGTTTTGGTGTAGTTGTATGTGTTGTGGCTTGATATGCTAAAGGTCTTGAGTTCGAATCCCAGCATATACACTGGATTGTTTCTTTGTGAATTTTGATAGATAGTCTTTTCCGTACAATTAATTATAAGTTTTATAGTGGATCTGACATTCCCGCCAAAATCTTACAGAATAAAGGAAAGCATGCATAACAAAGAAACTCAAACTAGGGTGATCTGGTAGGAGTGATCCGGCTCAGATCACTCCTGTTAGAACACAGGAGCTGGGATATAAAGTTCTTTACAAGGTACCAGTCCTCATGTCACTCAAAATATATCTTTATATACGATTGAAATAGTTTTTCTTAGGATAGATACACACATATATTCAGTGAGGATTCTACTTCGTTAAATTATCTCCCTATTACGCCAGTTCATTTTTACAATCGTAAAAATGGAAGCCATTGTAGGGATGACGCGCTGCCAATTTAGCTCTTGAAAACCGATAAATTTATCCACATAGCACCATTACGATCCTTATATGCCAGTTGTATTTTAGAAGACAAATGTATTTACTAGCTAATGAGCATCAGGTAATGTACTTGTCTGCATTTAGTCAACTTAAAACTATTGTCTGATCGGTTGTCAGGTGGAATTTTCGAAAATTCATCAACATTTAAAAAAAATCTAATTAAATATTTCGTGGAAGGGCAGACTAAAAAACGTCAGTGGTTTAAGACTATTAACCCTTATTATCACACACAAAAAGTGAAGTTTTTTCGAAGACATGCATTTTTAAGATGAAACTTAAAAGTCTGTCTTCAAGAACTTTTAGTAAAAATATGCTATTCGAACACACCTACTCTGGTTTTGTGATTCATTGGAAAGGTATTTCACATGACCGATATATTTCATTTTTCTAGAACTGTGAATTTTTGGATGTTCTAAAGTCAACCTGTAGCTTTGATATATAAAAATGAATCTGAAGCGAGATACTGTATCAAATACTCTTGCTTTATACGTTTTCAAGACAAAATATTCAACTTAAACACGCCTTAACATAAAAAGGTGCATTCGATTTTCTCTTTTCGATGCAATTGTTGCCCATTTCTTGATTTTTTTTTCTTGAGTCACATTTAGTAGAAGGGCAGAAACGAAAATTAAGAAACAAATAGATTGATATGTTCTCCGTCCGTGGTCATTTTATTTTTAAAATCAGAGGTTATGCATGTTTTAGATCCAAATGAATAAACACCCATGTCGTCGACTTGATATCTTATTGTTCTGCTTAGTTTCACTTTTGAATCTTGATCAAAAAGTCATAAAGTTTACATTTACTCGGGACCTTAATGATGCATTTTTCTTTCCTTAAAGATGAGAAGGTACGTGAACTGAATCAAACACATCACCATTATGACTATTAATTTGGAAAATTGGAAGGTTCCATTCCTGTTCAGAATGTTAACGTTAGGTCATTTATAATTCAACCACTTACACTGTATATATGAGACGTATAGACTTTCATTTTGAATTTTATGATTTTTTTTTAAATTCTGTTGAAAGAAATTGTATATTCTAAAGCAAGGCGAGATATTTGTTTGTTTTAAAATGATAATTGTTTCCTAAATCAAGGATCTCATAAAGAGATGACGTCATGTCCCCATATGCAAATCTTCCTACGATGCGTTCAATGTACAAAAAATTCGGAATTTTTATATCCTTATCGGAACAAACAAAACGGAGTATTCAAGAATGAAGTAAAAATATCTGTCTGAAGATATCATTAGTATGTTGGGTTTTTTTTTTTTGCAACGTTCCTGTTATTAAATAAAATGGCAGATGACGGTAACTGGTAACCTATGGTAACTGGTCCTAGACCAGTATATTTTTCTCTTTTGTAAGACAACCTTTAGATATTTCACAAATATTTGTTACATGTACATTAATCTATCGTTTACTGTTATTCCATTAATAGCATGGCGATTATGTTTGTTACTGAACCGATGTAATATTATCAAGCACTATCTTACTTGTCATAATCACGTCACATTTTATTAATTTGATAATGTTGTTTCAGTGGGGGAACAAACAATTAATGGAAGACGGACGACAGAAGGCAACTAAATGCAAATATTCATAGTGGCTTTTGGGGCAAAACATCTGACTATATTAAAGCGTTTTGCACTCTTTTTCTGTAGGTGGGGCGTATTGCTTAGCTTCTAGTATATCTAATTGGTAACTGAGGAAAAATATTCTTCATGCTTTAAATGAAATACTAAACATGTTTGTGTATAAGGCAATGTTTAAAATGATTATGAAGAAGTAAAAATGAAGAAAAAAGGCAATTTGTTTTCACATTTTTAGTATCTCCCTGTAAATCGAACAGTCCTTATATAACTTTTAAAAGCGGAAGGTCGTTTGATTATTCAGGATAAACACTTTAAATAGTATATAAGTTAATAACATTTGACATTTCAAATCTTTTATAACGACCAATATAGCTAATTGTATATAATTAGAATAGCCTTTGTCCAAATATATGTTTAAAATAACACATTTACCTCAATTGAGACTTGCCGATATATAACTGCTAACACTTGTTGAAAACTGCATGTCAACTGGACAACACTGGTATGTACAATCTAGTTCTCACAACAAATTTCTTTTATTTTGATAATAATAAGGATGATGATAAAATTGCCAAATGCAGAATTTATGATAAATAAACGCACAGATGACTGAATTTTACGTAAAATAAAAAATAAATACTTTGACGACTTTAACTAACGAATGAGACCAGTGCAGTTTTCTTTTCAGTTCGACGACTGGATCAAACCTAGTTCTATTTATCTATGAAATTATAATTAATTAATGTAATATAAACGTCTAATGATATGTATCTCTAAAACGGCCTTAAGTCAGTTCGCACAATACGAAGCATGTTTGAAGTGAAATCATAAATCTTGTAATAGATCAAAATACCAAAAAAAAATTCGAATAGCATATCGAATGTTTTGTGTCAAGAAAAGAAAAATACGCTGTTTGCTGATTTGTGTAATTCACTGTGCTTAAACGGCTGTGGGTAACTTAAGTTACCCACAGCCCAAGATGGCGGACTCTAAACTCGTTGATTATTTAATTCATACAAAATGTACCTTTTGCGACGTTTTTCTTGCAGAATGTAAATATTTATAGGTTAATTGAAGAAAGAAATAACTAAAAATTACCATAAATTTGTTAAAATAGAGTTCACTTAAGCGCAAGGCCAACTTTAAAAAATGCATAAGACGTCCGTAACTTTTTGATCGAAACTAAGCAGACTGTCCGTAACTTTATTTTCAGATGTGGGTAACTTTTGATTTAAAATTTTAAGAATTATAATTTTAACAATTAAAAGACAATTAACATCATATTTGTAACCTTCACGGCCGTTTATACTACTCATTCAACACCAAATGTGATTTTATTAACGCATCATACTTACATCACAGAGGTGTTTTATGTGGGGTTTGTGGTATCGACCCTGGTTATGGTATGAACTTTTATTAACTGATGTGCGTCTTATCGACGTTTTCGATTCGCACCATGGCTTTGTCATACTCTTTAAATTTTTTAGTTTAATTATCTATTTGAAGTTTATTTTCGCCTTTGTTCCTTTTAATGTGTATGTTGATGAATACTCTTTGACGCGGCTCTGTATTTATACATCCCACCATTAAGTTATAGTGTTATGTTCTTTTGAATACGTTTCCTAGTATGTTTTTTTTTTATTTCTCTTTGTATGTTATCAGGGATTGTTAAACTATTAAATTACCCTGTTGTCTTAGTTATTTATATTTTAAATTATTATACTATTTTTAATTGTTACACTATGTTGATTGCTCTATTCCTTTTATGTCACTGAATTTTAACTATTGTATGTTTTAGTTTAATTTTATGAAATTTATAAACTTGCATACAAGTGAAATATGCAGCTAGCTGTAAAACTAGGTTTTATACATTTTTACAAAATGTCCTGTCTTCAATTTTTCTCATTTACTGCAAATCTATAAAGTTCGAGCATCGAATGCACAAGGCCACTATAAATTCTAAGTAGAGTTCGAATCGTAATGTCATTGGACTTAGAATTAAGTTAATTTTTTTTTTTAAATCAATGGAAATGAATGTCTTTTGAATATAATTGTTTTTGGCTGAACCTTTGATAATTGTCATGTGATTGGGCAACTTTGGTCCCCCCCCCCCCAAAAAAAAAAATAATCCCGGATTTACGCATGATTTACTCTTGTCATTGCTGGCAGAAAATCAGTTAGTGCATACACGCCTCATGCATGTGTAAAAAATACTTGTGTAGTCTATTTTTTCAAAAAAAAAATCAACAATGATGTTTCAACAGATTATCTGCAATGGTAGGAAACCACCCTCCGAACTGGGCGATTTGGGTATCCCGACGTTATAAAAATTCAGACCCGAGCTTAACGGATTTATCGTTATTTTTTTCATATTATTCCAATTTTGTCTTCCATTATAATTCAAACGAATTATATCATACTAGAGATCTACTTCATTTCTGATTATGTATTCGATACAATCTCTATCATAAGTAAAACATAACATCCACGTATGTCGATTCTTTGAAAGTTACGGACATTCCTATTGGTATAATGAAAAAAGTTACGGACAAGTTGTTTTGAAGTTACGGACAGCCTAAGCTTTTTTTCAAATCGTGCTGTGATCGTTTATTATGTAGAATTTAATCACCTGTTAAGCTTAGGGGTTTCCCTAAACAAATAATACAACTTTTTAATTCAGTGGTTTAATTGATGCAACCATGGTATTGTTATTCTATAGAAGAGAAGTCCCTAACCGACGCAAGGCGGCTCCATCTTGGGCTTCGGGTAACTTAAGTTACCCACAGCCGTTTAAGCACAGTGTAATTACATCATTTATTCAAGGGTAACAATCGTGCTCATGTTTATTATTATTATTATTATAATACTATTATTATTATTATTATTATTATTATTATTATTATTATTATTATTATTATTATCATTATTATTATTATCATTATTATTATAAGTATTATTATTTTTATTAATATTATTATTATTGCAATAACCCTATATTATCATTATCCTTATTATTATTATTTTTATTATAAGTATTATTATTATTATTATCATTATATATAATAATTTATCATATGTTTAGTACAAAATACAGCAATTTTGTATATCTAATAAAGGTTCTTTTTTCCAGCCTGTATCACTTACCCTGTATCGCATATCCCGTATCGCATGGCTAAACCCGTATCGCATACCCCGTATCGCATGGCAAAACCCGTATCGCATACAAATGTACCTGGCATGACGTCACAATTCGAATGACGTCAACGTTTGACATATGACGTTCAGTTGCTGTATTTCCTGGCATAGGAAAAAAATGAGTTCCGAAAAAAAAATGTCCTATCATTTCCAAAAATTATTACCCAGTAACTTTACGAACGATTTTTACATATAAAAAAGACACAATAAGATATAGAAATATATGAAGTTTTATTTTTTATTTGGTCATAATTTTGGTGAAGTTTGTTTTCATTACCTGATGGATTAAACACAAATGTAAGTTTTTACGGTTTAAATTTTGGTTAGAATACATGTAGATAGCAATTTTTTCAAGAAATATTTGTCTTGCTGTTCAACTCTTCAGCAAATTAAAATGATCATGAATGAGATCATCGCCAAATAAACAATGAAACTTTTAACATTTCTACATCTTATATTTATTTGATAAATGTTAATTTTAGTTGAAATAATAGGACAGTATTTTCAGTGGATGCATTTTGATACATGGTCTTCAACATATATTGAGAATGTAATAAGATTATAGGGGGCATTACGATGCGGATATTAAGCAAATAAGGATGTCTATAAAAAAAACCAAGTAAGCTGGAAAAATACAGGAAAATCATAATAAAATTGAGAATGGTAATGGGGAATGTGTCAAAGAGACAACAACTCGACCATAGAGCAGACAACAGCTGAGGTCCATCACTGGGTCTTTGCTAACTTATAATTTCAGACGATTTAAAACAAAAAAATGGATATCCCATAAATCTGATTCTATGAAAATATATGATAAACAGAATAATACATGGCAAAATCCGTATCGCATGCTGTATCACCACTCGACCAATATCAGCCCTCGGGACTGATATTGGTTTCTCGTGGTGATACAGCATGCGATACGGATTTTGCCATGTATTATTCTATATATAATATTTCCCACTGAAAGTAACCAAAAGTTAGCGTGCAATAAATTCCATTATTGCAATAGTGCAATAAATCTTCAAAATTCATGACGTCATTAACGACAAAATCTTAGTTTAAACCAATTTTTACTTTCAAATATTATATTGCTATACAAAAAAGGGTTATTGCATGAATATTTGGGAATATTGTTCCTCGTAGAAAATAAATTGCACTCGCAAGCTCATGCAACATAAAATTCTACTCGGGACAATATTCCCCAATATTCATATATGCAATAACCCTATATTATCATTATCCTTATTATTATTATTATTGTTATTATTATTATTATTATTATTATTATTATTATTATTATTATTATTATTAAAATTGTTATTATTATTATTATTATTATTATCATTATTATTATTATTATTACAGAACATTATGTGTTTAGCAGTTATCACTGCCGCAGCAGTATTGTTCGCAAAAGACGCGCCAAATTTACGATAGTTATTTTTACTACGTGTACAGTACTGGGGTTACTTTAGTCAAGTTTAATAATAAGTATTTTCATTACATCTGCAATTGAAGATTATTATATCTATCTAAGTCCATAATAAATTTACTATTTATTAATGTGGTATTAGTTGATAAATTGTACTATAATTATCTTTATTATTTCAGATCATTATGTATTTGACCTTTATCACTATTGTAATTTCCGTATTAGTACAGAGAGGATCACTTACAGCTATTCCTGTCACTCCGTATAATCTATGTATGTTAATAATGTCTGCTTCTAAGTTGGTTTGATTAAAAAAATGTATAATATATAATGTGTGTGTGTGGTATTTATGAATAATAGTTATGATGAATAATAAATAATCACAATATTTCGATGTTTCTTACTGTCACGTGTCAAAAATAAAATAAGATATACACATATAAAAATCACGTTTTTCTGATTAGTTGTGTAATCGCTATTTTGCGTATTTTTCCTTTGATCTTTTGTTTGTGATAATTTGTCATATCATGCTACTCGCTAGAACACACGTGAAGTTGTCATTGTAAACATCAACGACGTCATAGTCAAAATAGCAATACACAAATTATTAATGGTCTTTCAAACTCGAGGATGTTTCTCTGTCACATGAGATTGTAGCTAAGAAACACCCTCTCGTTTGAAAAAAAAACATTACGTATTGATGTATAATAATAGTAATTAAATAATCACAAAATTTTGATGATTCTCACTTTTACGTATCAAGAATAAAATAGATGTGGAGAAACAAAAATCACGATTGGCAAGAAAACACAATTGATAAATGAACCGTAAAAAGGTTTCACAGAAAACGAAAGATTCTAAAACCGAGGATGAAATCATGTGTTCTGTAAGCCCTTCCTATTATATTAAATCAGTTAATGTAACAATACGACATTACTTAATTTTTCTAACAATCAGAGCATTTGAAATTTCTGACCCTAAATACACCGAATGTGACAGTTTATTATGATAATATTTGATTCTTTGTTGATATTTTTTGGTCTTTTTTAGAAATCATACCACATCTAGATCTCTATAATTTTTATACCCAATGTAGGTTGATACACTTCATGAGCAGAAAAGTCAGTAATGTAAGTGTTTTTCATTTTTTTTTATTTCTGATTTAAGGGGATTGTGTGCCTTGTTCAGACGGTAGTGCCTGTGTTTATTTACACAAATTTTGTGATGGTTCAAGGGATTGTCACAATGGAGAAGATGAAAGAACAGATATTTGCAAAGGTACAATTTTTCTCCATCTAACTTACTTTTTGTTATAGATATGCAATTGTTATATCAGTGTTTCCCAGGTCCAAGTTCCATATTCATATTGAGATAAAATGCAATTTGTATCTATGTACAACGGTACCTGCGGAGTCAAATTAGAAACTCAATAGGGTTTTGGTAGGGTTATGACATGTGACCTCTACATCAATACGTAATTCACATTCAAAATTTTTACCAGTTTATAGACCAGTAACTTGTAATGCTTTTTTTTTTGTTCATTATATGTCACTTATTTTTCTAAAGTTTCAAGAGGATGTTAAAGCAGCGCAACACAATTTACAAAAATAGTTGATTACTTACTTTAAACCAAATTTTATATTAAATCCTTTTAATCGATGTGTGTAAGATAATTGTTGGTATATCAAGACATACCATATGACTGATTTATCAAGACAAATAACAAAGGTTATACATAATTGCTTGCATTTAAATTTTGAATATAATAAAACGGTAATGTTTTGCAGCGATGCCATGTCCAGCAGTAATGGAATTTAAAACATATCAATCTGGAAATCACAAAAACATAAAATGTAATGACATGATTCAATGTTACCCCGACAATGGACTCTGTGATGGACATAACTCATGTAATGATGGCACAGACGAGAATGAATCATTTTGTAAAGGTATCGCAATTAGAATACGACATGTTTTGCAGACCTATCACACATATTAAGCTTAGTTGTTTAGCAACTTTAATAATTGATCCACTAATGTACCATCAAGAGATTACATGTATAATAACTTATACGAATTATTTCTCGAAGAAGACAACTCAGATAACGTTAGTTTGGTTTTCATATTTGCCTTTAATTAGTGTTATATATGTAATAGACATCATATTGATAATGCAATATAGTGTTAAGATATAGCAAAAAGGACAAGGTCATACAACCCCCAATGATATGGATTTTTCTAGTTGTTATTGCACAGTTTACATATATATTTATTTGACCTTAGCTAGCACGATTTTTCCCTTTAATTCAATTTGTATCATTTATACTTAAAGAGAGGGACTTACTAGGCTTGAAGAACAATATGGAAACTCCAGTTTCTTTGACAATTTGTAATCCGAAGCTAGGTTGTGTTGTGTCTGTTATTCTTTATGATCAATATTTAGAAAATGTTCAAAATCGTTTTTGCATATAGTTGATGGGTTTCTCTCAATTTAAGTTTGTAACCCAGATTTTTTTTCGCTTAATCGATTTATGACTTTTGAACAGTGGTATACTACTGTTGCATTTATTTATCATTAATATGTGTGCAATATTTTCTGGGCAGGTCAATTAATACAACTACCAGAGAGAGAGAGAGAGAGAGAAGGGGAATTTCTTTTTATCATTTTTCTGTTTTGGCTTCAGGATATCAATGTCCCCAAACAAAAGTTAAATGCCAAGATGGATTACAGTGCATTCATCAATATTCATTGTGTATCGGAGACGCTGCTCAGTGTGATGACGGATCTGATGAATTAGAGACCTATTGTCAAAGTAAGGAACCATGCTGAAGTAGATAGTTTACTGATGACTGATGTACCCATATTTTGACTATTGTATTTATAGTGTCTGTTTAGTTTACGCATCAATGTAAATATAACGGAATTAGATGAGACTGTTATCAAAGTGAGAGGGTTAGCGCTATAAAAACAGGTTTAATCCACCATTTTCTACATTTGCAAATGCCTGTACCAAGTCAGGAATATGACAGTTCTTGTCTATTCGTTTTTGATGCGTTTTGTTATTTGATTTTGCCATGTGATTATGGACTTTCCGAATTGATTTTCCTCTTAGTTCAGTGTTTCTGTGATCTTACTTTTTACCCCATTTGCAAATACGTAATCAATAATGTTTTATTACTAACAGTAAGATCATACTTTTTACTCAATGTTGGTCTGTCAATCTGATTTGCTTTTGTTTTTTGTTGATTTTTTCATTTGCGCGTGGTGATTTAATGTCATGAATTTATGCTCCGTATTATTTTTCAAATAATGTTAAAAACGTATACATTTTGTAATTAGAAACACTTCATTTGATTTAGTAGCTATACCCAACATTCAAGGTTTCATATCTTTGATGGGTTGTTATTTATTCCAGTGCTAAATTATTTTACACCCTGAGTGATTTTTCAAAGATATCTGGCATCTGAATCCTTCAAATATAAAAAAATCATGAAATTAACATTATGATAGGAAACTTTAAGTCATCCGTATGAAATGATTGATTAATATCTGTTGACACAATATCTAATGATACTTTTCTTTGTTGATTTCCAAATATGCCATGTTGCTCCATGATTCCTTGGCAAGGTTTTTGATTTTCTTCTATCATTTTTTTCTTCTGCCATTTTTTTTAATCATATTTGAATGAAAGAACTCAACAAGTACAAATTGGTAATGCTCATTCTGAAAAACTTTATATCACGTATGGTGTCTCCCAAGGCTCCATATAAGCCTCCTTCTGTTTATATTATACATAAACGACCTTCCTATTTAAATGAAAAATTGTTGCACTGATTTATATGCCGATGATTCAACTTGACATCTTTCTGGTAATTGTTATCAAACTCTACAGTCAAAAGTACAAGAAGATTTACATGGTGTAGAGGAATGGTGCAATGATAACAATATGTTCATCAATAAAAATAAAACAAAACATATGATTATTGGAACGAAGCAAAGAGCAATGCCACATTACAATGAGAGTTGTTTAACTATTAACAATCAAGTGATACAATCTTCCACATGCGAAAGTCTTTTAGGCATTAAAATTGACCCTTTCCTCACATGGACAAACCAAATTGATGTGATCTGCTCAAAAATATCATCTAGACTATATCTACTATTAAAGATTAAAAAATTTCTAAATCTAGACTGCAGAAAATTATTCTATTAATGGTTATATCTTGCCACTAATTGATTTTTGTTGTATAGTGTGGAGTAGTTGTAGCAGTAAGGGTTTAAAAAGGATATTAAAATTACAAAAGAGGGCTGCTAGATTAATACTAGAAACGGACCCATTCGCTCCTTCTGCACCTTTATTCAAACACTTAAACTGGATGACAGAGAATAAAATATCATAAGTTAGTGATGACATTTAAGTGCATAAAAAATGATGCCCCATCATATCTTACTAACAAGTTTCATTATGTTTCAGACAGAAATCCATACCCCTTGAGAAATGCTGTTCATGGAAACCTCATACTCCCTAAACCAAAAACAGAATTGTTCAAAAAATCTTTTATGTATTCTGGACCATTCTTGTGGAATAATTTGCCAATAACGTTAAGAAATATTACAAATGTTAATTCTTTTAAATACAAAATAACAGATCATTTATTGAAATCAACCTAGCTGTATCAATAATATTGAAAACTGTCATCCGGTTTATTTTTTCATCACATTTTATCAAGTTGTATTGAACATTATTATCATACTTGACTTTTTATACTACTGTATGCAATGTATATGTTTGCATTTTGTTTGATTTCTCATGATGAGGGCCTCAGGGATGATTAGTTACATAGCTAACTGTGTAACCCTCTTAAAATAAAGTATTGTTGTTGTTGTTGATAAATATCGTATTACACGAGATTTGGTGGTGGAATCTGTTTCTCTAATGATTTTCTAACAATATGCAGACAAACTTATTCCTTCTTTTATCCATTAGATTGACTAAAATTTTATCCGCAGTGAAAGAGGGTCTTCAGAAATACTGTGAAACTGTTTACTCGCGTAGTGGTATTAACCATATGTGGATTCTTAAAAATTCTAAAGAACTTCTAGACAATTTTAAATCTCGGTCTATTTCTGAAATTAGTTCTATCAAAACTTTTGATTTTTCAACCCTGTATACCACCATTCCCCATGTGAAATTAAAAAATCGCCTAAAAGAAATAATCCACAATGCCTTTCAACATAAAAATGGTAGCATACGCTATAAATTTATTACTTTGGGATTTCATAAGGCATATTTCGTTAATAGTGACAAACAAAAAGGTAAAACATGCTACACAAAAGAACAAGTGGTCAGTATGCTGGAGTTTCTTATCGACAACATATTTGTTGAGTTTGGAGGTAGACTTTTTCAACAAATTGTCGGCATTCCTATGGGAACGAACTGCGCGCCTCTCCTTGCTGACCTCTTCTTGTTTTCATATGAATCGGAGTTCCTTCAGACACTTGTCAAAAACAAGAAGATCAAAGAAGCCAGGTTATTTAATTTCACTTTCAGATATATTGATGATGTTCTTTCCATTAACAATCCCAACTTTTCTGATTGGATTCCATTAATATATCCACCAGAACTAGAAATTAAAGAGACAACAGACACGGCTTCATCCGCCTCATTTTTAGACTTATACCTCGAATTTGACATACACAGTCATCTTAGTACCAGAATCTATGACAAACGAGACGATTTTGATTTTGAAATTATCAATTTCCCCCACCTTAGTAGCAACATACCAACTTCACCTGCATATGGAATATACATTTCCCAACTTATTCGGTATTCAAGAGCTTGCAGCTCCTACTCAGACTTTGTAAAACGTCACCAGTGTCTGAGCAGAAAGTTGATGAACCAGGGGTATGTCAAAGAACGTCTCGTCCTTTTTCTAAAAAAGTTCATCGGAAGGTACCCAGAACTTGTTGATAAATATTCCGTATCAACTTCACAAATAATACACGATGGTCTTGAAGTATAGATTTTGCGTACTGACGTTGTTTATCATCTTAATTACGCGTTATATTATTCTTTTATTTGTCTTTATTAATATTACTTTTACTGTTGTCTGTTTTTTGAGATATCCTTTTGACGTAACTCTGTGCTTAGGTATCCCATCATACTTTGAACGACAAAATTATTTTATGATGTGACTCTGTACCTATGTATCCTGTCATACTTTGAATGACAAAATTATTTCATGATGTGACTCTGTACCTATGTACTTTTTTTTTATGTCATACTTTGAATGACAAAATTATTTTATTTATTAATATTACTTTTACTGTTAACCAACTTTTTTGTGATATACATTTGACGTGACTCTTTACTTATGTATCCGTCATACTTTGAACCACACTATTATTTTATTTATTATTATTACTTTAACTGTTAAGTCAGTGTTTGTTATATCTATTTTGCGTGACTGTATTTATGCATTCCGTCATACTTTGAACGACAAAATTATTTCATGTCTACCTGTGCGAATTTCTAACGCGCAATTTTACACCAGTACTCAAAACCCTCCTTCCTTGATTGGTGCATTTTACATAGACAAATATAATCGTATAATATAATCAAAATGAGGATGTTAATTTGATGTATGCCTTTTTGTGCTTCTTCGTTACATTTGTTGTTTTTATAGTGATTAAGATGATAACACAATGTTGACTGCTGTACCCCTATTTTTGACATTTTTACCTATTATGTCTGTTTGTTTTGTTCACGCATCGGTGACTATATAATGGAATTTGATGCGACTGTCATACAAGTGAGAGGTTTAGCTAGCTATAAAACCAGGTTCAATCCACCATTTTCTACATTTGAAAATGCCTGTACCAAGTCAGGAATATGACAGTTCTTGTCCATTCGTTTTTGATGCGTTTTGTTATTTGATTTTGCCATGTGATTATGGACTTTCCGAATTGATTTTCCTCTGAGTTCAGTATTTTTGTGATTTTACTTTTTTCGAATGATCTACAAAAAGATGTGTTCTTTCTATGTGACGTCATCAGGCATGGGCGCCTTTTTTCATGCCGTCACAATAAGAAATTCAGAGGAAAGCAAGAAAATTCGACGTCATAATCAGATTTTAATCAATGAAGAACAGAGATAAAACGAACCACACGTTGATTAATTTGTTTTTTATACAGTGGGTGCAGAAAGAGATAAATTGACAAAGAATTAGAGAATAATTATTTTAAAGCCATTCTGTTAATGATTACCAGCATCATATACACTGACGGGTTCAACAATATGCATAAGTTGTATATATTATTAATTTTATTTGGATATAGTTACATTTTATATTTAATGGGAAGATCAAAATAAATCTTGCCAAACCAGTTTGCTTGAAATGGTACACATCAGTATGTAATAACAATAAGTGTTAACACATCTACTGGTAACAATAAAATCGGTAAACATCTAAAAGTGCACTTACATGGTTAAACCACTAAAAAAATGAAAATTAATCCATTGTAGAGTAGTGGTTATTTTTTAAATGACAAACGATAAAAATATCGTTGATGAAATGTTATTTATTAAATTCCCAGTTTGTTAGAAAAAAAATTGGATGATTGAGTGGAAAAAATGAGAACAATATAAACAAAATTGCTGGCATTCAAGCACTTTGATTTTTTTATTTTGTCAGAACACAAATGTGGAAAAGGATTTGCCAAATGTAAAAATGGAATCTGTATTCATGAAAGTTCAATGTGTGATGGTAGAACAGACTGCACCGATGGATCGGACGAAATAGAAGACTTCTGCATAGGTGAGTCGAATAGAAATTAAGTGAGGATAAAATAATTGATATATTATCTTATTGTCCACTTGTTGCACAGAACGGTCATTGTTGTTTTGTTTTTGTAGCCATACTATCATCTATTACTTCGGTGTTGACATGAATATCAATTATGTGATCATTTTTATAAATTTCCTGATACAAAACTTTGAATTTTCGAAAAACTAAGGAATAGATAACCTTAGCCGTATTTTGCACAACTTTTGGGAATTTTGGATCCTCTATGCTCTTCAACTTTGTATTGTTTGGCTTTATGACTATTTTGACATGAGCGTCACTGATGTGTCTTATGTAGACGAAACGCGCGTCTTGCGTACTAAATTATAATCCTTGTACTTTTGATAACTATTTACAATAACTGAACTATTGTTAGGGTACATTTACAATTGAAGGCTGCATAATTAACAAGATACTGCAGCTATGTAGTCATATATTTCATTTATTTTTGTGATCGAAAACAATCAAACTTGAAGAGCTACGCATTCGTAGGAAAATGATAATACAAGTTTAATGAATACATGTACTAATATTGGTTATAAGTTGCCTTTATATATAGCAAAATGTGCAAATCAACCAACATTTCCCAAAAATCATGAAAATTCTATCCGAGATAAGAATTATAGACATACTGACTGATTTACTACGAATATATATATATGTGCCTATCAAAAGTCAGGAACCTGTAATTCAGTGGTCCTCGTTGGTTCATGTCTGTCATATATGTTTTTCGTAAATTGTAATTATATTGTATAAATATGGTTCTTAGTTTTCTCTTGAATTGTTTGACATTTTTATATCGGGGCTTTTCATAGGTGAGTATAGATATTTAAAGCCGTACGGTGACCCATAAATGCTTGTATCTTCGTCATTTAAACTCTGTGGGATAGTTGTCTCAATGGCAACCATTTCACATTTTAAAAGGGAAGATATAATAGCATTTTCAAAAAGATGTATGTGTGGTTTTATTGTTGGATTGCATGTATTTTTATATATTGCTATATTTGAAGTCCTCTCTGTTTGTGTTCTATGTTTAGATTACAAATGCTCTGAGGGGTTGTTCAAATGTCCCGGAACAGTCACGTGTGTTGATGACTCATATTTTCACGGAAACGCAGAATTTGACGTTTCAGTTGAAGAAATATGCAGAAGTAGGTGATAATTGGATAAAGGAAGTAAGTGTGCTAGAAAAAAAACCAAATGCAAGTGAGAATTAACAAAAATACTTTGACAGCTAAATTGACCACACTAATACCTACACATAAACCCGACAAAACATGAAAATCAGACTATTCAAAAATACGAACAACAAACGGTCTAGATAGTATTGGAAATAGAATGAATTCGATACATGCTATAATCTATTTTTTTACAAAACGGAACTGCGGAAAAGAAACATGAGACTCTTGATTTACATTAAAATCGAACTGTTTGAAAACAAAATACGATTCCTTTAGTGTTTACATTTTACTTGTTTGTTTCTTCTACATGAATTCGCCGTTTCAGAATCTAATGCATCCTGGGTAATATTTTCAAAAGTGTTCACCAAAACGTCGTGATTGGTTAAAAATGTCATAAACAATGGAAATTCAACCAATGACGTGACGTTATTTTCATTTTGGGGTACGAACAATGAAATTACCCATGATTCTTTACATTCTGAAACGGCTAATTAAAGAGATTTGAACATTGGTAAGCTACTGTTGCTTTAGAATTTGTATATATAAATTAGGCTCAAAATCGTCCCTTTAATATTTTGCACACTACAAAGACATATTCTATGGAATTGCATCCCTTACATGTTATATTAATAGTATCTCAATTCTTAATATTTCAGATTTGTTCGACGATTTCAAGGTCGTTTTCTGACAACAAACAAAGTACTTGCAACTTTCTAATCAATAAATAAATAAATAAATAAGCAGTTTGTATTTGCATATAATAAGATTTTTGAAATAGTAATTATATTAATTTTCTCTCAAATACAGAAGATGTTGGCATATTACTGTCAGTTTACAACAAAGCTTACAGATGGTGTTTAATATGAAAGACTTATAAGGAACGCAACCGTGAGAGTTGAAGTACTATAATCATGTACACAGTAGCTAATTAGCATACGACAAAGAAAATAATTAAATAAGTCTTAAATCCAATAAGTCGTGTTATAAAACGGCAAGGTCTCAACGAAATCAAGTTAGATATACTCAAGGTGTTTCTACGTATTTCTTTAATTCGTGTAGAAGGGTAGCTGTTATTCTTTTTCGGATAAATGAATTTTGTCTTTAATGTTTCTTTCGAACCTACGTTCGCATCTATCACAATTGAAAGAATGAATACTTTATAGTAAAAAGCATCATATATGCTATAGCAACGAAAACATATTAACAACATGACAAATGATAAACAACAGAGACCAATACATAAAAAAACATTATAAGAAAACAAATACATTAAGTAACAATATGTGATCTGATTGGCCACGCAGATTTTATGTAATTACACAATTTCTTTATATGTAAAAGAGACGTCAATTTTAATAAATACTGTAATTCAGTAATGTTTGGTCAAGAACAATAAAATTTTGGCATATATCTAGGCCTAATTGATCTATAGACAGGGCATACTAATAAAAAGTGGTATTCGTTTTCAACGCACATCATATAACATATCAGTATATCTTCTTGTTGCAATGTTCAGCTTTAATGTACCACTATACAATTTAGTTAAAAAGTGTGAGTTATAACAGTAATCTAAATAATGTTCAAACCTTAATTCTAACTTTATATACTTATCAACAATAAGTTTTTCGCTTTTTTCTACAGATGCTAACCCGCTTTGTATATACTGATCTTTAATTCTATTCTTAATGACATCAAGATATTCAATAACATGTATTTCTGCTTGTTGATACCATATATAATTTAGACCACTATCAAATAATAATTCTAATGCAACACCGTTTGTAACGTTCATTTTGATTGGATAACGTCACTTATCTACATGGCATCAATTGACAATTGATGCTATGGAACGTACGTGCAAGCGCTTCATTTTGATTGGATAACGTCACTTATCTACATGGCATCAATTGACAATTGATGCTATGGAACGTACGTGCAAGCGCATACGGCATCTGACAGTTTTTAAATACATGTTTTAACGTTGTTTTCTGTCAGTTTCATTAGAATGGAGATAACAATATTGTATTTTAAGCTTCAACGGCATCAATTGGGGATTTGATAGTCGCAAATACCCGTTTACTGGCGACACGTTAGTTATCTCCTAAGTCACGTACATTAGAATAAAATTGAGAATGGAAATGGGGAATATGTCAAAGAGGCAACAACCCGACCAAAGAGCAGATAACAGCTGAAGGCAACCATTGGGTCTCAGATGGCTCCTAAATAAAATGTGTACTAGTTCAGTGAAAATGGACGTCATACTAAACTCCAAAACATATAAATGAACTAAAATTTAAAAACATACAAGACTAACAAAGGCCAGAGGCTCCTGACTTTGGACAGGCGCAAACTGCGGCGGGGTTAAACATATTTTGTGAGTTCTCAACCCTCCCCTATACCTCTAGCCAATGTAGAATATAGAAACACACAGCAATACGCACAGCAAAACTCAGTTTAAAAAAGACCGAGTCCAATGTCAGAACAGTAACAAAAGAAACTATGCAAAATGACAATGATACATAAATTAACAAAGGAGTACTAGCAGTTACTGACATGGCAGCTCCAGATCTCAATTAAACTGATTGAAAGATTATGTCTTCATCATTAGAAGCCGAGTTTTTTTTTTTTTTTTTTTTTTTTTTTGCCATAATTGGCTTCTTCAAGTAACAATTTATAAACATCATAAACAATTTATGTTTTGTATGTTAAAATTTTTAACCAGAATTAAAAATTTTAAATTCTCTCATAACATACATAGGAAAATGGTCCAATTCTTTATATAAGAAACAATGGGGCACAGTTTTGCCAACTTTTAAAATGTATCAGAAGACACGATTGTGAATAATCTCATCCTCTTTACCTCGATTGAAAACCCATATTTCCGAAGCATAATTAAGAACAGACGCCACCATACTATCAAATAGATCAAGTTGTTTCTTCTGTGACAAGTACAACTCTTAGACTGAGTTTAACAATGACGATAAAGCTCGTGAACCCTGTTGAGACACACGTTTATGGGTCTGTACGATTTTTTCATTAACATGAAACATCATACCAAGATATACATATATAAGAAATAACTATTTGTAGCTCTTTATTGTCGTAGAAAAATCAGCCTATTACTGGATACGATCCATTTTTAAATGCAATAATTTTCGTCTTGTCAGTATTAACTTCAATGTTTCACTTATTACAGTATTTCAAAATATTATCTAAAAGTTTTGTTTTCGCAATAATTCTAATTTCCAAACAGCTCAGTGTCATCTGCAAAAAGAATAAGACATATCAAAATATTATTCACAGTAATGACATCATTCCCCATATCAATATGTATGTCCTCAATTAAGCATTGATGATGAATGAAAACAAAAGATGCGACGAGGGCTTCCCTTGTTTTACCCCCATTAAATTATCAGACAATTCGGATACAACACCACCAGATCTAACACGCAATCTAACAGAAGAATAGACAGATTTCACACTAGTTACCAATTTGGATCTAACTCCATTTTTAAGGAGCTTATACATAAGTATTCGTCGATCAAGCTTGTCAAATGCTTTACAAAAATCTAAGAATGAACAGTACAGTTTTTGCTTTTTGTTGGAGAGAATTAGTTATAATCCATGTAACACAAATATTGCATCTATAGTTTACCGTCCGAATCTAAAGTCAAATTGATTGTTGATAAGTTTTTCTTCTTCCTATGACCACGACAATGAACAGTTAGTTAAAATAGTAGTGAATAGTTTGGATAAAACAATTGGTCTATAGTTGTTTGGATCTGATAAATCACCAGTTTAAGGAATCGCTATGACTAAACACTCTGTCTAGTGATTAAGATATATTCCAGATGAAAAATTAAAGTTAAACAAAATTTTCAAAATAGGTGCAAATAAGATCGGACAACTAGATAACATTTCACTAATTATACCATCATTTCCAATACTTTTTCCTGACTTCATTTCATGTATTGCGGATTTGATTTCCTCCTCTGATATTTCAATGTTTACATTTACATGCAAAATTTCAAAAACAGAATTGCTCACAAGGTTTAAAACTTGTTCACGATTCTCCGGTGGGGTATCACCAAGATTCATTGTCTATTTTACAACCAGTGTTTCTTTTATTATGACGAACCGCGGACCAGAATTTTCTAGGCTCTTCACTTTCACTGTTTTGCGCTGTTTTATTATTTCGTTCTCTCTCGCACTCATTCTCTGTCCATTCCTTCACTCTTACGCGCTCTTTCATTCTATCGAGCTCTTTCATTTTCCCATGATCTCTCACACTCGCTCACACTCTCTCTCTCGCGAACACTTTCATTCTGTCGTGCTCTCTCACAGTCACTCTCTACCAATTCCTTTACTCTCACTACCTCGAGTTGTTTTATTCTCTTGTGCTCTCTCGCACTCACACTCTGCCCATTCCTTCACTTTCTCTCGCGCGCACTCTTTCATTATATTGTGCTCTCTCACAGTCACTCTCTACCAATTCCTTTACTCTCACTACCTCGAGCTGTTTCATTCTGTCGTGCTCTCTAGTACTCACTATCTGCCCATTCCTTCATTCTAACGCTCTCTTTCATTCTGTGATATCTCACATTCGCACACACTCTGCCCATTCCTTCACTCTCTCTCTCGCGCGCACTCTTTCATTATATCGTGCTTTCTCACAATCACTCTCTTTCCATTCCTTCACTCTCACTGTCTCGCGCTGTTTAATTTTCTCGTTCTTTCTCGCACTCATTCTCTGTCCACTTCTTCACTCTTATGCGCTCTTTTGTTTTCTTGAGCTCTTTCATTTTACCATGATCTCTCACACTCGCTCACTCTCTCTCGCGCGCACACTTTCATCCTGTCGTGCTCTCTCACAGTCACTCTACCAATTCCTTTATTCTCACTACCTCGAGTTGTTTTATTCTCTCGTGCTCTCTCGCACTCACACTCTGCCCATTTCTTCACTCTCTCTCGCGCGCACTCTTTCATTATATCGTGCTCTCTCACAGTCACTCTCTATCCATTCCTTCACACTCAAATGTCTCGCGCTGTTTAATTTCCTCGTTCTCTCTCACACTCACCCGCAGCCCATTCCTTCACTCTTACGCGGTCTTTCATTCTATAGCGCTCTTTCATTCTGTCGTGCTTGCTCACTTTCACGTTCGCTGTTTCGCTCCATCCCTCTCTCGTACTCTCCAGCGCTCTCGCTCACTCTCTCTTTCATTCTCTCGTTCGTCCTTTCGCACCCCCCTTTGGCTCGCCCTCTCTCGCACCCTTTATGAACTAGAGAGAGAGAATGAAAACGAGAGAACAAAAAACGAGAGACATAAGAGAGAGAGAAAGAAAAGAAAAAGCGAGACAGAAAGATGGAGACTGACGAAACAAAGAGAGGGAGAGAGAGTGAAAGAAAGACAAACAGAGAAAGAAAGACAGAGAGTGAAAGAAAGAATGCCTGTGAGTGAGAGCAAAATCCATTCCAAAATAAATTATTCTGGACTTTTTCAAACCCAGAAGAAAATAGAACATGACGAGGTGTATGGCTGAGGCAGTTATAGGTTCTGCTCCGTCAGGACTGTAAATTATAACAGTCCATAGGCGAGAACACCACTGCCGACCAGTACTTTGGAAAGGTCGACACACGCATCTTCAGAATATTTTTACTGTAATGCCATATAATAATTGTTTATTGTATTTAAATATTATTGCATCTTTATTTATCATTATTATTGAATACTAGTATGTATTTTTTATTTTTAATGTCATTTTTATTGTATTAAGAGAGCCTTATTGAAAATTGGTGTAATCCAAATGAGTTACTCTCTTTAACTAAAGATATTATTATTATTATTATTATTATTATTATTCAGATTCCTTCATTAGGTATATACGTACGCGCGCATACCAAATATTGAAATGAAACCTTATATCTTCATAAAAAAAATGCACGTTGAGGTAATTTTTTTTTTTTTTATTTTAAACTTTAATGAAGGAGCTCGTTGATATGTTACTCTCCAATTAACTAACTTTCCCATCATTTTCTCATTCAATCTCTTCTCCATTCAATAACTGTCTCACCATTCTCCCTTTCAGGAGTTCAGGAGTTACAATAAGCAATTATCTTAACCGGGGGGCCCATATTAATAATATAACTCCAAAGGCTAACACTAGGCTTTCTACGCAGAAACATGAAAAACTGTACACGTAAGGTTACAAACCTTACATACACATCACTTGTGTGTTCGACCGTCGAGTACTCCTCATCAGTTTGGGATCTATAAAAACAAAACCAAATCAACCAAATTGAGCAGATACAACGCAAGGCAGCAAGATATGTGTTTAATGATGATACTGATAGATCAGCAGGAGCTGTCACTGGTATGTTACACCATTGAATCTCTCCTCCATTAACTAACTTTCCCACCATTCTCACACTCAATTTCTCCTCCATTCACTTACTTTCCCACCATTTTCTCAATTCATTAACTTTCTCATAACTCTCCTCTTCTCTTTAAACCTACTTTCTCACCATTCTCTTATTCAATCTCTTCTCCATTCACAAAATTTCTCACCATTCTCCCATTCAATATCTTCTCTTTTCACTTATTTTCCCACCTTTCTCCCATTCAATCTCTTCTCAATTCACTAACTTTCTCACCATTCTCCCTTTAAATCTCTCCTCCATGCACTAACTTTCTCACCATTCTCCCATTCAATCTCTTTCCAGTTCACTAACTTTCTCATCATTTACTCATTCAATCTCTCCTCCGTTCACTAACTTTCTCACCATAATCCCAATCAATTTCTTTCCCATTCACATGATTCACTAACTTTCTCATCATTTTCTCATTTAATTTCTTTTCCATTTACTAACAATCTCACCATTCTCTAATTCAATATCTCCTCCGTTCACTAACTTTTTCACCATTCTCTCATTCAATCTCTCCTCCATTCACTAATTTTCTCAATATTCTCTCATTTGATATATCCTCCGTTCACTAACTTTCTCACCATTCTCTCATTCAATTTCTCCTCCATTCACTTACTTTCCCACCATTATCTCAATTCATTAACTTTCTCATAACTCTCCCATTCAATATCTTCTCTTTAAACCTACTTTCTCACCATTCTCTTATTCAATCTCTTTTCCATTCACAAAATTTCTCACCATTCTCCCATTCAATATCTTCTCTTTTCACTTATTTTCCCACCTTTCTCCCATTTAATCTCTTTCCAGTTCACTAACATTCTCATCATTTTCTCATTCAATCTCTCCTCCGTTCACTAACTTTCCCACCATAATCTCAATCAATTTCCTTCCCATTCACATGATTCACTAACTTTCCTCCATTCAATAACTTTGTCCCACCATTCTCCTATTCAATCTCTCTCTCATTCACTAACTTTCTCACCATTCTCCCATTCAATATCTTCTTTATTCACTAACTTTCTCACCATTCTCTCATCCAATCTCTTTCCCATTAATAACTTTCTCACCATTCCCTCATTCAATCTCTCCTCCATTCACCAACTTTTTCACTATTCTCCCATTCAATCTCTCCTCCATTAACTAACTTTCCCTCTCAATTTCACCTCCATTCATATACTTTCCCACCATTCTGTCATTCAATATTCTCAATTCATTAACTTTCTCACCATTCTCCAATTCAATATCTTCTCCTTTCACCTTTTTCCCACCATAATCAGATTCAATCTCTTCTCCTTTCACAAACTTTCTCACCATTCTCCCATTCAGTATCTTCTCTTTTCACTTATTTTCCAACCATTCTCCCATTCAATATCTCTTCCGTTCACTAACTTTCTCGCCATTCTTCCATTCAATCTCTCCTCCATTTACTTACCTTTGCACCATTCTCCCTTTCAGTCTCTCCTCCTTTCACTTACTTTCTTACAATTCTTTCATTCACTCTTTCTTCCATTCACTAACTTTCTCACCATTCTCTCATTCAATCTCTCTCCCATTCACTAACTTTCTCGCCATTCTCTCATCCAATTTATATCCAATTCACTAACTTTCTCACCATTCTTGCATTCAATCTCTCCTCCATTAACTAACTTTCCCACCATTCCCTCATTCAATCTGTATCTATTTACTAACTTTCACACCATTCTCTCATTCAATCTATCCCCCCATTCACTAATTTTCTCACCATTATCTCATTAAATCTCTCCTCCGTTCACTTACTTTCTCACAATGCTCTCATTTAATCTCTCCCCCATTCGCATACTTTCTCACCATTTTCTTATTCAATCTCTTTTCCATTCACAAAATTTCTCACCATTCTCCCATTCAATATCTTCTCTTTTCACTTATTTTCCCACCTTTCTCCCATTTAATCTCTTTCCAGTTCACTAACATTCTCATCATTTTCTCATTCAATCTCTCCTCCGTTCACTAACTTTCCCACCATAATCCCAATCAATTTCCTTCCCATTCACATGATTCACTAACTTTCTCATCATTTTCTCATTTAATTTCTTTTCCATTTACTAACAATCTCACCATTCTCTAATTCAATATCTCCTCCGTTCACTAACTTGTTCACCATTCTCTCATTCAATCTCTCCTCCATTCACTAATTTTCTCAATATTCTCCCATTCAATCGCTTTCCAATTCACCAACTTTCATAATTTTCTCATTCAATTTCTTTTCCATTCACTAATATTCTCACTATTCTCTCATTTGATATATTCTCCGTTCACTAACTTTCTCACCATTCTCTCATTCAATCTCTCCTCCATTCAGTAATTTTCTCAATATTCTCCCATTCAATCGCTTTCCAATTCACCAACTTTCATAATTTTCTCATTCAATTTCTTTTCCATTCACTAATATTTTTACTATTCTCTCATTTGATATATCCTCCGTTCACTAACTTTCTCACCATTCTCTCATTCAATTTTTCTTTCATTCACTAACATTCTCACCATTCTCTCATTCAATTTTTCTTTCATTCACTAACATTCTCACCATTCTCTCATTCAATTTCTCCTACTTTCACTAACTTTCTCACCATTCTCCTATTCAATCTCTCCTCCATTCAATAACTTTGTCCCACCATTCTCCTATTCAATCTCTCTCTCATTTACTAACTTTCTCACCATTCTCCCATTCAATATCTTCTTTATTCACTAACTTTTTCACCATTCTCTCATCCAATCTCTTTCCCATTAATAACTTTCTCACCATTCCCTCATTCAATCTCTCCTCCATTCACCAACTTTCTCACCATTCTCCCATTCAATCTCTCCTCCATTCAATAACTTTGTCCCACCATTCTCCTATTCAATCTCTCTCTCATTCACTAACTTTCTCACCATTCTCCCATTCAATATCTTCTTTATTCACTAACTTTCTCACCATTCTCTCATCCAATCTCTTTCCCATTAATAACTTTCTCACCATTCCCTCATTCAATCTTTCCTCCATTCACCAACTTTTTCACTATTCTCCCATTCAATCTCTCCTCCATTAACTAACTTTCCCTCTCAATTTCACCTCCATTCATATACTTTCCCACCATTCTGTCATTCAATATTCTCAATTCATTAACTTTCTCACCATTCTCCAATTCAATATCTTCTCCTTTCACCTTTTTCCCACCATAATCTGATTCAATCTCTTCTCCTTTCACAAACTTTCTCACCATTCTCCCATTCAGTATCTTCTCTTTTCACTTATTTTCCAACCATTCTCCCATTCAATATCTCTTCCGTTCACTAACTTTCTCGCCATTCTTCCATTCAATCTCTCCTCCATTTACTTACCTTTGCACCATTCTCCCTTTCAGTCTCTCCTCCTTTCACTTACTTTCTTACAATTCTTTCATTCACTCTTTCTTCCATTCACTAACTTTCTCACCATTCTCTCATTCAATCTCTCTCCCATTCACTAACTTTCTCGCCATTCTCTCATCCAATTTATATCCAATTCACTAACTTTCTCACCATTCTTGCATTCAATCTCTCCTCCATTAACTAACTTTCCCACCATTCCCTCATTCAATCTGTATCTATTTACTAACTTTCACACCATTCTCTCATTCAATCTATCCCTCCATTCACTAATTTTCTCACCATTATCTCATTAAATCTCTCCTCCGTTCACTTACTTTCTCACAATGCTCTCATTTAATCTCTCCCCCATTCGCATACTTTCTCACCATTTTCTCATTCAATCTCTCGAGATCTCTCATTCACTAGCTTTCCCACCATTCTCTCATTCAATATTTCTTCCATTCATTAACTTTCTCACCATTCTTCTTTCCAATCCCTCCTCCATTCACTAACTCTCACCATTGTTTCATTCAATCTCTTTCCGGCTCATTCACTAACTTTTACACCATTCTCCCATTCAATATCTTTCCCATTCACTAACTTTCTCATCATTTTCCCATTCAAACTCTCCTCCGTTCACTAACTTTTTCACCGTTCTCCCATTCAATATTTTTCCCATTCACTAACTTTCTCATCATTTTCCCATTCAAACTCTCCTCCGTTCACTAACTTTCTCATCATTTTCTCATTCAATTTCTTTTCCGTTCACTAACGTTCTCACCATTCACTCATTTAATTTGTCTTCCATTCACTAACATTCTCACCATTCTCTCATTCAATATCTCCTCCTTTCACTAATTCAATCACTATCTCAAAGACTCTGACTCACGTAGTCAATATCTCTTATATTCCTCATGTTCTATTCACTCATTCCGTCCGCTCGGTGTGTTATTGTGCTATGGTAACTTTTTTGTATCCTTGTATTTCGTTTTTTGCTGATGTCTTTTGTCTATATGCCTTTTTGTTTTTCTTTGTTGACATATTTGTTTGTTTTAATAGTGATTAAGATTATAACACAATCTTGACTGTTTTACCCCTATTGTTGACATTTTTATCCATTATGTCCTTTTGTTTTTTTCACACATCGTTGTCCATATAATGAAGTTGTATGCGACTGTCATACAAGTGAGATGTTTGGCGAGTATAAAACCAGGTTTAATCTACCATTTTCTATTTCGGAAAATGCCTGTACAAAGTCAAGGATATGACATTTGGTATCCATTCGTTTGATGTGTTTGAGCTTTTGATTTTGCCGTTTGATTAGGGATTTTCCGTTTTGAATTTTCCTCTCAGCTCGGTATTTTTGTTATTTTACTTTTTAAGTGTATTGCCAGCTATCTGGTTTCCATAACTCGTCTTAGCTAGTTAATGTATCATTCCAATTGTGCCCTAGGCCTTTTAACAATAGTGAGGAAGTGAATACAATAGCAAAGGTGAAAAGATTACGAACCTCAGTGCCAAAAAGGACATAAACCTTTCAAGTATGATTCAACAGAGATGCGGTGTATGTGTCAATGAGACAGCAATACAGTCTAGAGGTCAACGTTTGCTAGTATGTACAAATAGACAAACCCTTTTGCATGAATTCGACCGGGGTGTGGTTTTTTATGGGGGGTGGGGGATGTTGAAAAGGAGGCAAAAAGTGTTTATATGTGTAGAAATGCCACAAAAAAATTAAAAAAAAAATCTCCATTGTATGCCTTAAAAGCATAGGTTTTAATAGATAAATGCTTGATTTTAAAAACAACATGGATGTCTAATAAGTCTATCGAATTTCCATGTAGTTATTTTCATAAAATGACACAATGGTTGTTTCTGGTTTTCTACATACTTTTATCTCACAACTTGCATAAATAGGCATTTGATCGGGTAATGTTTGACAAAGGTTCTGCCAGGTACCAGACAAAGGAAAAAATTTGCGTATGATGTCATTAAGTTTTGCGTTTGAGGTGTTTATACCTCCGGCAAGATATACAGCATTACCACACGTGTACATACCGAATTCTTTACAAATTAGATTTAGTATCTGCAAATCCTTAACTAAATTGCTTTCTGTATTGAATTTTAATAAATCACCGTTGCTAGAAGCAGTGTAAATGTCCTTTCCAAGCACACACGTTCTGATTTTTAGGGTTTTCATTGGTATTGTAGCAATTATATTGATGCTTGTTTAATCTGGATTGAAAAGACAAACCTCAAGTTCATGTTCTTGAAGAGACTCTTGTTGATCAAATGCGACAAACATGTAAATCACATTTCCAACGGAAACACATGACAAATTTGTAATGTGAATGTTCGAAGGAAGGGACGCAACTCTTCTCCATGTATTCTTCTTGACATTGTACTCCTCAATAACTGTGATCCTTTGGCCCTGATGAATGCCACCAATCACAAAACAACTCCCAGCATGCCCCACAAAGTGAAATTGCACCGACGGCATGTCAATGGCTTGCACGCTTTGTTCCTATTCATAATTGTATCATATTTAAAAAATGTTTTCCCACAAGTCCAGTATAAGAAAGAAGTATCTTCCTTTGAATCGTGCAGACAACAGGCTTTGAATTCGGCACTTATTTCCTTACCTTGTTCTTCCAGATACCTGTGACATTTTACGTCCTGTTCCGAATCCAAAACAACCACTTGTACTGCCCGTTTTGATATATTCACTGTAAAAACTGCAGTATATCGATTATAACTAAAATCGTTTGCAAGGATAGTTATTTTCTGAAATGTAACTTTCGTTACCGAAGACGCATTTATGAGATTCCTCACTCACTGTTTTACAACCAATTAGACTTTCGATTATTGTAATGGCGGCATCTTTGAGCGATTGTAATGCATATCGTTCCGCTATTAAAAGCAAGCTACGGCAGTTTGATGGACACACACAAAGCGATACTTAGCTGTTCTTCGATGGCATATTTCAACTGACTTGAATGCTTGGAATTCATTAAAATCTGCACTATATTTTCAACCCCGGACTCATCACTCTCTCCATTAGCTTCACCAAAGATGATTTCTTTGTTATATAAACTGTCTTTTCGATTTATATCATATGATTTTCCTGAAGAAATCTCGTTTTTGTTTAATATGTCACGTGTTCTATCCGTATAGCTACTACTATGATAATTATTATTGTTTATTCCGACGGTAGATCCGATTTTGTTGTAAATTTTTTCCATATCAATTCCAATTTAAGCTCAGTATCTCACCACGTTTATTCCTGTCAGACCAATGCTGTTCCTGAATTCCAAACCTTACATAATAATTCCACGTTTGTATAAAAACTGAAAATAAATAGATTTGGTAAAGAGTTTAACAATGTTTAAGGAAACAAAGCGAAGATAGACATCTTGCACAATAGAATACGACATGGAGTTGTTTACAAGCTGTTCAGATTTAAAAGATAGCGGTTTTTTTTTTAATTTAGTTATTGACCTACAAACCATGGAAATCCATTGGGGATATCATATCTTAATTTTGAAAATCGACCAGTTATAAATGTAACATGTTTATTTTACCTGTACTTCAGTTAAAACGTAAAATTAAATTACAGTTTGCACAATACAGGACTACACGACGTTGTACTTTTAACATAATATAATAAAATTTTATCACTTAATATGTAGTTTTTGATATTTTTTTTTTTTTCAAAAAAAGATATTTTATACATGATAGTAAATGTATTAAAAGAAAAATGTTGCCTGCGTCATAATCTTTTTTTTCTCCTTTTTTTTTTTTTTAGAAATAACGCCATTTCGAGTATTTCGATCCTTGCAGAAATATGGATATTTTTTCAGAATTAAATAAACTATAGAAAAAAGAATAGCGTTTAACAAGATGGCAAACCGTTTGTTTTTTGTAATTACATTCCTATAGAGCATTTTTTCTCCTGGATGTTTAATATTCAGCGGATTATGTGAAATAATACAGGATATATCGACCCAAAGAAATATATCGACCTCGGACTTCGTCCTCAGTCAATATACTTCTTTCCGGTCAATATATCCTTGTATCGACCTCATAAAAAGGCCATGTTTGTATCACATAGTACATCATCATGTATGAAAAGTGTTATCAAGAACATACAGGTAACTTTTATTTCTGCTATTGTAATTGAATTTGTTTGGTTGTTGTTATGTAAAATTTCATGAGTCCATTTATAAAACAACATCACATATGTGTTCGAGTCATGTGAATAATACATTGATAACGTTAAAATTTATAAATACAATCAAATTTATTTTTAGTAAAACTATTTTTATATTTTTGCAACAAAAAATACCATTTTACCATGCAGGAATAGGAATACGTTCCACGGTACAATTAGTGTAGATGATAAACATTAATATATTAATATTTAATATAAAAGGACAAGGTTGTCTGGGTATTTTGGAAATATTTTACGGCTAGTAACTTTTCTCGTGGAATTTAAGAATGTTATAAATGTTACTCTATTTAAAAAAAATACTGTTTTAAAAGGCTGTTCTAACATGATAGTAAATAAATTAATAAAGGAACGAAAAAGCAGAAAAAAATGAAGGGTCTGTGCGCTAGTTTCGAGATATAAGCTACTGAAAATTTAGCGGGAAATCATTTTAGATTTTTCATACTTTTAATATTAGCCGTTTTTTTATTTGAAAATCTATGAAAAAATAGCAAGGATTTTTTTATAAGATTTTCAAAATTGGCTTTTAAACTATATGTAATAAAATTATGAAATTAAATTATGATAATTAAAACCTAAGTATTGAATATAATACTGATTCGTGAATTAATGTGTTGTTCGGTCACTCGTTTAATATTTTTTCTATATTTGAATTCGTTGATTAGTTATTATATAATTATCGTTGATTCCATTGGTTTATCAAAATTATATACTAATGTCTAGTATGAGAGTCTGGATGGATGGAGTTTTCAGAATAAAGAATAATAGTCATAAAAATAATAATCAGAGAAAAATGAGCAAAATATAAATAAAATTGAGAATTATGGGCTGCAAAAGAATAAAGACTTACTGTGAAAATAAATTAGGTAATACGTATAATAATAATTGCTGAAATGAATATTTATGTCATACTAATAGTAAAATTAATTATATGACAATTTTACGTAACACACATTTTTTGAAAATAAATACAAATGACTAAAAATTTTAATAATTAAAAATTCAAGGACACCTATTCAGACCATCTTATAATTTTAAATGGAAAATTTCATTCAACATCTGCACTCGAGTGACCAGCTACACTACAAATATTAATATTTCAATTTGATAATCATATTAAACTGTACTAATTGTACAGCACATGCATGTATTATATCTTAATTAGTTTCTTTCAGTGATGGTTAAAGCCAAAATTTTCGAAGAGAAAAATACTAATGCATACTTAAAAGCAACAGTAGAAGAGTTGATATACTAGTAACCCGAAGGGACCAAATATATAGAGCAAGTATATGAAAAATAAAATTGAGAATGGAAATGGGGAATGTGTCAAAGAGACAACAACCCGACCATAGAACAGTCAACAGCAGAAGGTCACCAATTATAGGTCTTCAATATGAAAAGCATGTTGAACTAATAAAATATACCGCATTATAGTGTTTTTATTGATAAATATTAAGAAATGAATCGAATTAAGTCACTTATATATAGACTTCTTAAAAAACCGATGACAGCTTATGTATATTGAATACTTTTTACGGTAAAATGTCAAAAGAGTTTGTCAAAGTAAGATAATAATTTTTTTTAAACAGTTTAATGTATTGAATATTCCATACCTTTGTTTAAAACTAACACATTTGTTGTTTGATAAAGAGCGTGTGGACAGGATGTTACACCACTAAATGAAACATGTTTGTTTATTGTCTCGAGTGAGATTACACAACAATCACCTCTTATAGCCTTAAATAACTTCAGATAAAGATTTTCGTCCGTCAGCGAACGCAAAATACACTCCTTAATTCAAAGGTCGACAACTTGCATACTCATTATTGGAGATGATAAAAATAGCAGTATTTACTATAATAATTCAGGAAATTGATTTACTTCAGCGAGGTCATGAATAAAATAAGATATGGGATAGGCTAACAAGACCGCAAACTTATAATATAAAATAATTATAAGAAGCCGTACAATTGAAGTGTCAAGCTCTAAATAAATGTTCTTTTTTCATCCATATTCTGATTGTGTATGTTTTAATTAGATATAGGAAGAAGTGGTGTGAGTGCCAATGAGACAACTTTCCATCCAAATAAAAATTTATAAAAGTAAACCATTATAGGCCTTCAACACGGAGCCTTGGCTCACACCGAGCAAAAAGCTATAAAGGGCCCCAAAATTACTAGTGTAAAACTATTCAAACGGGAAAACTAACGGTCTAATCTATATAAAAACGAGAAACGTGAACACGTATAAATTACATAAACAAACGACAACTACTTTACATCAAATTCCTGACTTAGGACAGGTGCAAAAATTTGCAGCGGGATTATACTTTTTAATGGTACCAAACCTTCTCCCTTTTTCTGAAACAAAAGCATACCATCACAACATATAAAACCACACGATAAAATATCAATTGGAAGGCTTAACTCAATCAAAAAACGTCAATTAACACACTATGAACGCATAAATCTGATCTGTGATACCTGAATGCAAATGCACAGTTAATAAAATATTAGGGACAAACATTCAAAGCCAAAAAGCAAACAAACAAGTCCAAACAAAGCCATGTCAAGACACAACCACGAAATAGAAAACCCTTCCAAAATAATCATTTTAAACATATATATGGAACAATTTCCATGAAGATTTGGCAAAGTGATTGATGACCGATAACAATTGAATCTCGGACTGAATCTGAATGTTAACTGTAAAAACACTCCATTTATAAATGAAATACGGAAAAAAAAGAAAATAAATATTTTCAAAATTTTGCTCCTGTCCAAACTACCTAAAATTCAATGGGGGTTTGCTTGATTCTTAAAAAAATAACCACCGCTGACACTGACGCCGAAAACAGAATCTAAGATTGTTATGCACGCTATGTCTCACTTTAGCGACACAAATCTCCCAGGATCATTAACAGACAATCACGTTGTTTAGGACTTGCTTTTATAAATAACATGTCCCTGAAATTTCCTTTTGTGGACTTTCATAAAAATATTGTGTTATTCTAGAAAAAAATATGCTTCAAATTGTAAGGTTAACCCCATCGGAAAAATGAAAACATTGGGGTTTAGAAAGCATCAGTATCAACATTCGAGAAAGTGTGTGAAACAAAAGCCAATAACTTTGAACATTTAGCATACAGGGAGAAGACTTTTAAAAATGCTTAATCAATGTGACTGTCCCAAGTCATGAGGCTGTAGTTATGTGGTTGTCTTTGGTTCATATCTGTCATATTTGGTTCTCGTAAATTGTTTTGTTTTAATCAAGCCGTTAAGTTTCTCAATTGGATTGTTTCATATTCAATATATCATTTTTTTCTCATTTAAAAAAAGTAATTGTGTAACGTTAGCGCCTGTTATAATTGTTAAAGACAAAATAATGTTCTACTTGGATGGTTTTTTTTTAATTTTAATTCTGGTTTATTTTTCTCACAACTATCATAAATTATGATTATAGCTGCGGTAGAAACAAAAATCGGAATGATATCTGCAGATGAACGAAGATTTTACAAGCAGTTTGTTTGTATAACTAAACTTTATTTTGCATCTGGATTCACCATGCAATTGACCATTGCGAAATACCACTTCCTTATCAAATAATCTGATATATTTTCAAGTACCAATCAAAGTAGATTTTGTTTTGACATCAGATACATCAATTTTCTATTATTACATGTATTAGTTGCTTCAAATATTTATTTAAACTAATTTCGCAATACACATCTCAATGCAAATAGTATATAATTTTTTATGCAATCTCCAATCTATATGAATGCATTTGTTTAATTCGTTTATATAGCTAAAGTATCTTAATTGTGTTATATTAATAGCCAGTGACGTCAATACCAATATGACGTGTGTTATCATCCTTGACCAACTTTTATTTTATATTTATATCATTTAGATTACGCCAGATAAACATGACCTTCAGTCTAAATGTAAAGTTTCTGTAGTGCATGTATATTTTAGATATAAACAAACTTTTTATATAATTATCAAGTTTTGTGAAATATTCTGAAAAACAATATTTTTTAGTTAATTTGGTAAATGGATCTTCAATAACTATGTTTCGAAATACATCTTCTGGTTTCATTTTGCTTCAACGCCCGAATTCTGAAATAGATCATATGTACATGTACATCGTTTTATTACACTATTAAAGTTATATTTCCACTAAACAAATAAAAAAAAAAGTTGACACTCATGACGGCACCAGGTTAAACAGAAAAAATGCATAGGTATTACAAATTGCTCCATTATACGAACAAACATAAATTGATACTCACAACAGTACCTTGTAAACCAGAGAAATTGCATAGGTACTAACACTTGCCCTATCTATTTCGAGGTAACTATGATTGTACGCTTTGAAGAAAGATTTCGTTCAGATAATTCTGTCTTTCTATACCAGATGCGGATCCAGATCTTAAAAAAATGAGCCCGGGCAACACTTGGAATAGAAAATGAAGAGGGTTTATGTGCTAAACATATATGCAGGTTAATGAGAATGACATGTACATTTTGTCCCAACCCCATCCCCAACGAAAGTCACCTCTTGGTACACTTACTGAAATTCATATAAAGTTAGTCGTTGGCTGACACTTGCCTTGTGTAGAAAATCGAATACACAGCTTCAGGTACGTTTAACTAAGGCTCCTGTATGTTTACCAAAGGTTCCATATCAATATTTACATGCATTTATTTTGATAGTTTTATAAGCATTGCAAAGGTAAGGGAATAGACGCATACAAATCTGCCATTGTAGGAGGTTTACCATAGACAAGCTTTTACAGATCTTAAATTGAACAAGAATAACTTACGGGGCAGAATACACAAATCTCTCAGTTTATAGCTAGATTCCTGCACAGACTCAAGACATTACGTTGTCTTTTCGTTAATTATCTATGATGAGTTTATTTAAGGTCTTTTCCTCGAATGTGAACTACCGTATTATATTTATAAACAAGTGTGTACATGTAATTATATGAGCAACAAGAAAGGTGCCACATGTGGAGCGGTGTCTGCCTACTCCTCGTGAGCACCTCACCATTCTCTCATTCAATCTTTCTTCCATTCACTAACTTTCTCATCATTCTGTCATTCAATCTCCTCCATGCACTAATTTTCTCACCATTCTCTCATTCAATAACTCTCCCTTTCACTAACTTTCTCACTATTCTCCCATTCAATCTCTTTCCCATTCACTAACTTTTTCATCATTTTGTCATTCAATCTCTCCTCTGTTCACTAACTTTCTCAACATTCTCTCATTTAATCGCTTTCCCATTCACTAACTTTCTCATCATTTTCTTATTCAATTTCTCATCCATTCACTAACATTTTCACCATTCTCTCATTCAATATCTCCTCCGTTCACTAACTTTCTCATCATTCTCACCTTCATTAACTAACTTTCTCTCACCATTCTCTTATTCAAATTCTCTTCCATTCACTAACATTCTAACCATATTCTCTCATTCAATTTCTCTTCCATTCACTAACTTTCTCACCATTTTCCCATTCAATCTCTACTCCGTTCACTTACTTTCGCACCATTCTCTCATTCAATCACTAACTTTCTCTCACCATTCTCTCATTCAATATCTCCTCCGTTCACTAACTTTATCACCATTATCTCATTCAATGTCTCCTTCATTCATTAACTTTATCACAATTCTCTCATTTAATGTCTCCTCCATTCACCATCTTTTTCACCATTCTCCTATTCAATCTCTCCTGCATTTACTATCTTTCTCACCATTCCCTCATTCAATCTCTCTTCTATTTCCTAACTCTCAATATATTCCTTTCATTCATTCACTCCGTTACATTCTTTCACCATTTCCTGCTCGCTCATTCACTCAGTCAATCTTTCTCTCACTCTCCCGTTCATTCAATCACTATTTCAAAGACTCTCACTCACGTAGTCAATATCTCTTATATTCCTCATGTTATATTCACTCATTCCAACCGCTCGGTGTGTTATTGTGCTATGGTAACATTTTTGTATCCTTGTCTTTCGTTTTTGCTGATGTGCTTTGTGTATATGTCTTTTTACTTTTCTTTGTTGACATATTTGTTTGTTTTAATAGTGATTAAGATTATAACACAATCTTGACTGTTGTACCCCTATTTTTGACATTTTTCCCATTATGTCATTTTGTCTTTGACACACATCGTTGTCCATATCATGAAATTGTATGCGACTGTCATACAAGTGAGATGTTTAGCTAGCTACAAAGAAAGGCAACAGTAGTATACCGCTGTTCAAAACTCTATGGACAAAAAACAAAATCGGGGTAACAAACTAAAACTGAGGGAAACGCATTAAATATTAGAGGAGAACAACGACACAACATTAAAATGTAACACACACAGCAACGGACTAAGCATTAGACAACATCCGATGAGAATAACCAATATAACATCAAAACCAAATACATGAATTTGGGATAGAAAAGTACCGTGACACATCTTATAGTAATGTGAATTCACACTCAAAAATAGGAGAAAACAAACGACACAACGGAAACACAACGTAAAAATGTTACACACACAGAAACGAACTATGATATAACAATGGCACTTTGATGGCATTGTTAAATATAACATTAAAATGACAACATAATAATACAGGACTACAATACAAATACATAGCAGAACGTATTACACATGAATAACAGATAACAAAAGGCATCAGGTTTAAAATTCATTACGTCAAAAACGCGCCTCGTCCAAACAAGACTTACCAGTGACGCCCAGATATAAAAGTTCTAAAGTCGAAAAAAGGGGAGACAAAGTTGTACAGCTCTGAGGATCAAAAGTTGAAGAAGGTTGTGCCAAATACGGCTTGGGTTTTTTGCTTGTGATAAGAACAACTCTTATTATAAAGAACAATTTATGCTATTGCAAACAGTAAATTTTATCAAATGAATATAAAAGATTTACATGATCAAACTGACGTTAACTAATTACAGAAAACAAAACCATAATACATAATGCATTGAAGACCAACACAGAAAATAGACACACCCGACTCAGTGACAAACCAGGCCTGAACGCAAAAAGTCATAACCATGACGTCACATAAGAAGTGTTGAAAAGGTACAATATTACGTCATGCAGACATTTGACACACATCGTTGTCCATATCATGAAATTGTATGCGACTGTCATACAAGTGAGATGTTTAGCTAGCTACAAAGAAAGGCAACAGTAGTATACCGCTGTTCAAAACTCTATGGACAAAAAACAAAATCGGGGTAACAAACTAAAACTGAGGGAAACGCATTAAATATTAGAGGAGAACAACGACACAACATTAAAATGTAACACACACAGCAACGGACTAAGCATTAGACAACATCCGATGAGAATAACCAATATAACATCAAAACCAAATACATGAATTTGGGATAGAAAAGTACCGTGACACGTCTTATAGTAATGTGAATTCACACTCAAAAATAGGAGAAAACAAACGACACAACGGAAACACAACGTAAAAATGTTACACACACAGAAACGAACTATGATATAACAATGGCACTTTGATGGCATTGTTAAATATAACATTAAAATGACAACATAATAATACAGGACTACAATACAAATACATAGCAGAACGTATTACACATGAATAACAGATAACAAAAGGCATCAGGTTTAAAATTCATTACGTCAAAAACGCGCCTCGTCCAAACAAGACTTACCAGTGACGCCCAGATATAAAAGTTCTAAAGTCGAAAAAAGGGGAGACAAAGTTGTACAGCTCTGAGGATCAAAAGTTGAAGAAGGTTGTGCCAAATACGGCTTGGGTTTTTTGCTTGTGATAGGAACAACTCTTATTATAAAGAACAATTTATGCTATTGCAAACAGTAAATTTTATCAAATGAATATAAAAGATTTACATGATTAAACTGACGTTAACTAATTACAGAGAACAAAACCATAATACATAATGCATTGAAGACCAACACAGAAAATAGACACACCCGACTCAGTGACAAACCAGGCCTGAACGCAAAAAGTCATAACCATGACGTCACATAAGAAGTGTTGAAAAGGTACAATATTACGTCATGCAGACATTTGAATTTCTGAAACAGCACAAATATGACGTCATATTTGAAAAATTATTTCTAAAAAATAAGATAGAAATAGGATTGAATTAAGATTATAATAGAACTAAATACTGATATTACATTTAAACACAATGCACATTGCAATACTAATCAATAGCAATTAACTATGTTATATATATGTCCGGTTTGTTTTGAATCTAACTCCAAACATAAAAATCGTACAGATTTCGTTGAACAAAATCAAAACTAATAAATGAAGGCGGTGATTAATTTTCTTTACCATAACACATGAATTTAATAGAAAAGACGTCAACCAATTTGACAAAATCCGATGAAAATTACAAATATAACATCAAACTAAATACATGAATTTGGGATAGATAAGTACCGTAACACGTCTTATAGTAATGCGAATTCACACTCAGCAAAACAGTCACAATCGGGAATAAGCCACAAAACCAGGTTTAATCCACCATTTTCTATATAAGAAATGTCCACCATTTTCTATATTAGCAAATGTCTGTACCAAGTCAAGGATATGACAGTTGGTATCCATTCATTTGATGTGTTTGAACTTTTGATTTTGCCGTTTGATTAGGGACTTTCCGTTTTGAATTTTCCTCTAAGATCGGTATTTTTGTTATTTTACTCTTTAAATGTATTGCCATTTATCTGGTTTTCATAACTCGTCTTAGCTAGTTAATGTATCATTCCAATTGTACCCTAGGCCTTTTAACACTAGTAAGGAAGTGAATACAATAACAAACGTGAAAAGATTACGAACCTCAGAGCCAGGACGGACCTAAACCTTTCAAGTATGATTCAACAGAGACAACGAACATCAGTGCCAAGAAGGACCTAACCCTTTCAAGTATGATTCAACAAAGATGCGGTGTATGTGACAATGATTCAACAGAAATGCGGTATATGTGTCAATGATTCAACAGAGATGCGGTGTATGTGACAATGATTCAACAGAAATGCGGTGTATGTGTCAATGATTCAACAGAAATGCGGTGTATGTGTCAATGATACGACAGAGAGGCGGTGTATGTGTCAATGATTCAACAGAGATGCGGTGTATGTGTCAATGATTCATCAGAGATGTGGTGTATGTGTCAATGATTCAACAGAAATGCGGTGTATGTGTCAATGGTTCAACAGAGATTTGGTGCATGTGTCAATGATTCAACAGAGATGCAATGTATGTGTCAATTACTCAACAGAAATGCGGTGTATGTGTCAATGATTCAACAGAGATGCGGTGTATGTGACAATGATTCAACAGAGATGCGGTGTATGTGTCAATTACTCAACAGAGATGTGGTGTATGTGTCAATGATTCAACAGAAATGCGGTGTATGTGTCAATGATTCAACAGAGATGTGGTGTATGTGTCAATGATTCAACAGAAATGTGATGTATGTGTCATTTATTCAACAGAAATGCGGTGTATGTGACATTTATTCAACAGAGATGCGATTTATGTGACAATGATTCAACAGAAGTGCGGTGTATGTGTCAATGAGGCAGCAACACAGTCTAGAGGTCAACGTTTGCTAGTATGTACAAAAAGACAAGCCCTTTTGCATGAATTCGACCGGGTGTGGTTTTTTTAGGGGATGGTGGTGAAAAGGAGGCACAAAAGTCTTTATATGTGTATAAATGCCAAAAAGAAATTTAAAAAATCTCCATTGCATGCCTTAAAACCATAGGTTTTAATAGATAAATGCTTGATCTTAAAAACAACATGGATGTCTAATAAGTCTATCGAATTTCCATGTAGTTATTTTCATAAAATGGCACAATGGTTGTTTCTGGTTTTCTACATACTTTTATCTCACAACTTGCATAAATAGGCATTTGATCGGGTAATGTTTGACAAAGATTCTGCCAGGTACCAGACAAAGGAGAAAACTTGCATATGACGTCATTAAGTTTTGCGTTTGAGGTGTTTACACCTCCGGCAAGATATACAGCATTACCACACGTGTACATACCGAATTCTTTACAAATTAGATTTTGTCTCTGCAAATCCTTAACTGAATTGCTTTCTGTATTGAATTTTATGAAATCACCGTTGCTAGAAGCAATGTAAATGTCCTTTCCAAGTACACACGTTCTGATTTGTAGGGTTTTCACTGGTATTGTAGCAATTATATTGATGCTTGTTAAATCTGGATTGAAAAGACAAACCGCAAGTTTATGTTCTTGAAGAGACTCTTGTTGATCAAATGCGACAAACATGTAAATCACATTTCCAACGGAAACACATGACAAATTTGTAGTGTGAATGTTCGAAGGAAGGGAGGCAACTCTTCTCCATGTATTTTTCTTGACATTGTACTCCTCAATATCCGTGATCCGTTGGCCCTGATGAATGCCGCCAATCACAAAACAACTCCCAGCATGCCCCACAAGAGTGAAATTGCACCGACGGCATGTCAATGGCTTGCACGCTTTGTTCCTATTCATAATTGTATCATATTTAAAAAATGTTTTCCCACAAGTCCAGTATAAGAACGAGGTATCTTCCTCTGAATCGTGCAGACAACAGGCTTTAAATTCAGCACTTATTTCCTTACCTTGTTCCAGATACCTATGACATTTCACGTCCTGTTCCGAATCCAAAACAACCACTTGTACTGCTCGTTTTGATATATTCACTGTAAAAACTGCAGTATATCGATTATAACTAAAATCGTTTGCAAGGATACAGTTATTTTCTGAAATGTAACTTTCGTTACCGAAGACGCATTTATGAGATTCCTCACTTACTATTTTGCAACCAAGGCTTTCGATTATTTTAATGGCGGCATCTTTGAGTAATAGTAATTCATATCGTTCAGCTATTAAAAGTAAACTCCGGCAGTTTGCTGGACACAAAGCGAGAATCAGCTGTTCTTCGATGGCATATTTCAACTGACTTGAATGCTTGGAATTCGTTAAAATCTGCACTATATTTTCAACACCGAACTCATCACTCTTTCCTTTAGCTGCACCAAAAATGCTAGCTTTTTTATACAAGTTATCTTTTTGATTAATATTATATGATTTTCCTGAAGAAATCTCGTTTTTGTTTAATACGTCACGTGTTCTATCCGTGTAGCTATTACTGTGATAATTATTATTGTTTATTCCGACGGTAGATCCGATTTTGTTGTAAATTTTCTCCATATCAATTCCAATTTAACAATGTTTAAGCTCAGTTTCTCACCACGTTTATTCCAATGCTGTTACTGTATTCCAAACATTACATAATAATTCCACGTTTGTATAAAAACTGAAAATAAATAGATTTGGTGTACAGTTTAACAATGTTTCAGGGAACAAAGCAAATACGTCTTGCACAATATAAAGACAACATGGAGCGGTTTACAAGCTGTTCAGATTTAAAAGATAGCGTTTGTTTTTTATTCAGTTATTGACCTACAAACCATGGAAATCCATTGGTGATATCATATCTTAATTTGAAAATCGACCAGTTATAAATGTAATATGTTTATTTTACCTGTACTTCAGTTAAAGCGTAAAATGAAATTACATTTTGCACCACAAATAGGACTATATGACTTTGTACTTTTAACACAAACATTGTATTTATACGATTTTATCACTTATGTAATTTTTTCTCTCTTTATTTTTTTTTTTAAAGATAGATATTCTGTGTATTGTTTAAGATAATAATATATATGTAGGAAACTGTTGCATGCGGCATAATAAATTTTTTGCTCTAAAGTTTTAGGTTATTTCTATCTTTGTAGAAATATGGAATTTTACAGTTTTTAAAAGTGAACAATAGAAAATAGCGTTTAAAAAAATAACAAACCATTTTTTCTTTGAAATTACAGTTCTGGATCATGCACGTTTTCTCTCGGAAACTATATCTTCAGCCGCTTAACCTAACTACTTTGTGGAAGAATATATTAACGGACGATATTCTTTATACGTTTTGATACGTTTCTCGTCCCATTATTATCTATTCTATATATGTTATTATCCCATATTTCTATATTATTTACATTTCTGAACTATTCCTCTCTATTCTTTATATTTTCCAACCAGTATTATCTATAATTCTGTAGACCCCTATGTAGACCCTCACCCTTGTTACTATTTAAATACATTCACAAAAGCAGTAAAATAAGCTGTAATGGGTTAAAGACCCCGTTATACTTCCTATTCCATATATTATAACCAAATTAACACCAAGTAGAGCAATATTTTTTTCAGACCTACATTTGCAAATTCCATTTCGAATTTTTGCTTTGCCAACTTATTGATTTCAAGAGAGGTTTTGATTATTCCTTAATCATGACAATTACGATTTCTACGTTAATATTATCCTCTTTCATGTCTTTGTAAGCCGAGGGTTACGATTTCAAGAGGGGGCTGGAGCGTTACCCTTTGCTTGCAAAGATGAATTTATATATAGTATATCATCAAGTATCAAAAGTGGGTTATCAAGAACTTGCAGATTTGTTAGGTAGTTGTTATGTAAACCTCATTTGTGTTCGAGTCATGTGGATATATATATATACATTGATAACTTTAAAATCCATCCAATCTATTTTTAGAAAACTATTTTTATATTTTTGCAACTGCAAACTTATTGATTTCAAGAGAGGTTTTATTCCTTAATCATGACAATTACGATTTCTAGGTTAATATTATCCTTTTTGTAAGCCGAGGGTTACGATTTCAAGAGGGGGCTGGAGCGTTACCCTTTGCTTGCAAAGAGGAATTTATCTCGAGGAATTTATATATATAGTATATCATCATGTTTCAAAAGTGGGTTATCAAGAACTTGCAGATTTGTTAGGTTGTTGTTATGTAAACTCATTTGTGTTCGAGTCATGTTGATATATATACATTGATAACTTTAAAATCTAGCCAATCTATTTTTAGAAAACTATTCTTATATTTTTGCAACTAAACTTTCAGTTTTATCCGTATATAATACTGAATACCTCTACGGAAGAATTAGTGTAGATCATAAACATTAATATATTAATATTCAAAATTTCACAGAATGCACACTCACTTCAATATCCTAAACAATTTATATACTAGTCAGACATAAAAACATTAACTGTGTGACCCCCCCCCCCCCATAAAAAATATTTTTTGATGGCAAAAGTGGTATGATACTTTTGCCAATGACCCCCCCCCCTAAAATGCACCGACCCCCTCAGCTGATAAATAATAACTGTTCCCTTAATATAAAAAAGACAATGCTGACTGGGTGCGAAGTGTAATAAAAATAAAGGAACTTAAAAAATCAGAAAAAAATAAAGGTTCATTGTTCTTTTTTTTTTAAATATATAAGCCAATGAAAATTTGGTAGGAAATCGAAATTCTCTTTTTCTCTTTTGATTTTTCATACTTTAAATATTGGCAGCTTTTTTGGTTTCAAAAGCAATGAAAGATTAACAAATAATTTATTAGAATTCCAAATGTGGCTTTTAAACTATATATGAAATAAAATTATGAAAAGAAATTATTAAGTCCTAACATAACTAACAAGAATGTGTCCCCAGTACACGGATGCCCGTGACAATGGAAGAGGGGACCTCTAATTTGGGATTAAAATTATAAAGATCATATCATAGAGAACATGTGTACCAAGTTTCAAGTTGATTGGACTTCAACTGCATTAAAAACTACCTCGACCAAACACTTTAACCTGGGACGAACGGACGAACGAACGAACAGACGAATGAACGAGCGAACCGACGGACGGACGGACGGACGCACATCCCAGAAAACATAATGCCCATAAATTGGGCATAATAAAAAGTTAAAGAATTCAGAATTCAAGAACCCCTATTTAGACCCTCATGTTTGTTAAAGATGACAATTCTATGCAACATCTCCACTCGGAAGGACACATCACATTTCGTGATCAGCTACAGATACTAATATTCAATTTGATAATCAAATTAAACGGTACTACTTGTACTGCACATGTTGATGCGTATTTCAATATATAAATAAGTTTCTTTCAGTGAATCCAAATTATCCGAATAAAAAAAATACTAATGTAACACAATTGTGTTTCATATCATTAATTATTATTATTATTACCGGAGTATTAATTAGGAAATTCATTAAAAAGGAATTAAATAATTCAATAACAATCATGTACACTTTGGACACTTTTAAATAACGATCTGTTCAAATATTATAGACATACCATGTATACCCTGCAGCCAATAAATGACCATGTCTACTGTGAAATAACATGTATCCTTCAAGGTTTGACAATTAACCATAGACTAGAATTATTTAACATCCAGACGAATACGTAACCGGCCATTAGCTATGGGCCAATGTTTATGGACAACTGGACTATATAAGATCCAGCTTTGGACTTGAAGGGGGACGGATTGGTACAAGGGATTGGTACCGGAGATTCCGCCACGGTCTCCCACCTCGTGGGTAGGCTGGAACATATGCGCTTAATATCCAAACGTATTTCATCAGGATTGAAACTATACGATCACGTGCCCGTGTGAGATACTGAACATTCGAAACAATTCTACTTTAAAGACAGTTGTGAACATTCGAACATTTGAACTTTAGAATCTTTCTTGACTTTGTAATTACGTAATAAAATATATTTATCCATTAATGACTTCGTCACATAAGTCAAAATTTGATGCCGTTTGACCACGATCGACTTGGATTGTCTAAAATAACGCGAAGGAATATAAAAGGTAAGAACTCAGTTACTTTCATTTTTCTTAATGGACAATCAAGATATTTCTATGTCAGTACAAAAAGTAGAAATGGCTTTTCAAGGGATGGCACACATATTCAGTAAAGTTTTTGATTTTATAGGAATTGAGGCCGTATTTTTAAAAAGGCTGAAAATCTGATGTTTTTTCACGAGATGTGGTTAAAATAAAACTTTTTATTGAGTGTTTTAAGGTATTATAGGTCAATTTAAAAATTATGAATATTATACACATTTTTTTTATCAGAATGAAAGGTTATTTTTTTTTGTGTTATTTTTTGTGAGGTACGTGTTGTTTAAGAGATAGGATAGATTACACATATGATTCTTAAAAAAAACCCAAGAAAAACGTTTTTTTTTGTGAAGTTATAGAGAAGCTAGTTTTTCGTTTAATTAAATTTGTAAAAAGACAAAATGTCTGATACATTAGCATTTTTTGTTCCGTATTTAATGGTGGTTTTTGGTCATATTATGGGTTGTTTTTTTGAAGATACACTCAATTATTCTAGGAAACATATGTTTTACGTAAAATTAGTAGAGCACCGGTGTAAATGAAGGTTGAATTAGAACCTTTGGTAGATGAAGTTAAGGGTACATTGAGGATACATTGTTTGCGTATTCTAGCCATTGATTATTATGGGTTTACGTAGGTTGGTAGTGTGTACGCACATTTGTTTAGAGAAAACAAATAGTCTATAATTTTAGATTCCAACCCCTTCTTCGGTTGATTAACATAAGTGATGTTAGTAATTAAATGGTGCAAGTTTTTTTTTATGGTGTTAGATTACGCCATATTTACATATTGTAAATAGGAAAAGAGACGTATCTTCAGAAAATAGCACATAAATATGTTTTTCCCTAAGGGATTTACATACTAGTATTGTTATGGTAGATTGATATTTAATAAAAAAGAGAGACATACGAACGTAATGAGAAAATTTAAGTGAAATAGATAATTGGTATTAAAGGAAAACTAGCTTTAAAGTAAAATTTATTTTTTTTCTTAAGCAATCATGAGGACTATTATTATAGATTAAGATAAGAATAAGGAAATAATTAATTAAGGAGTTGAAAAAAGAATCTTAACGATGTGTCAGTTTGTTCATAAATAGGCATATATTTTTTTTTTAATTGTTTTAGTTTTTAAGATGTTAGTTAAGTTTTAAAATCAGATTTCAATTTATACCCTAACGCTGAGCCGTATTGAAATGTATAAATAGGATAGGCAGTAGGTTTGAAATTTTAAAACAAATGAAAAAAAAAAATTATTAGATATATAAAAAGGAAGGGATCATTATGATAAGGACACTTTATACTATTTTGGAAAAATGTAAAAGATTAAGGAGAACGACATTTTTTTTTTTGCAACAAGGTGTTGTTGGTGTTGTTGTTGTCAAATATGAAAAATAGTCAGTAACATGACGTAGTTGAAATTTTATCAAAGGAATCTTAAATGGTTTTGCTTTTTAAAGAGTGATCAGAATAAATCTTTGGTCTTTAATATTTAGAGCTAAGAGTTAAGATTAAATAATGAGGCACTAAGGTTAAAGAAATAAAAGTATTACAATTGCTAACACGGTAAAATATAATTTTTTATTAAAAAAAATTTTTTTTTCATGTGTGTAGGTGTTACATTAAATGATTGATTAACTTATTTGATTGTAAATTTATATATAAATGTATATCTTAAAAGTAATGAATAAATAAACATATCTTGTTTTTATTAGGTAGATTTTCTCAAAATTGTAGAAGTTGTATACAAGATTTATTTATTTTTGTTTATTTTGTTTTTGTTTTAACCAGATAACTTGATAGTTTTTTTGTTTTTTTTATTTATACAAAGAAAGTGTTTTATCAAATTTAGCTAGCCTTGAATAATCAAGAGAACTAAAGGAGATTTACCAGACGATTGATAATAATAAAAAAAAAGAAACAAAGGGGAAGTTGACAATTTTTAGTTTTCCAAATTGAAATAAGTTTTAATTTATCAGTGGGGTTAAGGTGCGATCTTCATTGGAATAGCCATATTTTTTACTGTTAATTTATTAAGAATATATCTTGGTTAGCCAAAAAGAAGGGTGCGAGTTCTAGTTCTAATGCCACGAACCGTTGGCACAACATGGTGTCAACGCAATTGGTTGGGACAGATGTTACTGCTTCCAGAGAGACTGATGTCTTCCTCTGCGCCATTGATCAAGGATGAAACTTAACCCAATGACGATGTTATTAACAGCCTCTTTAGAAGGACGAACTAACCAGCTAGATGCGCCAACTACTTCGTAATGAAGATGATGATGACTGACACTTGTACAAAGATTTGCGCCCTTTCCAGTAGTTGATGAACATTATACTATGATGGTGACGGAAATAAAACATGAACTATTTATACTGAAATATTGAACTTATGATTCGAATGAACTACGTGTAAATATATCCAGATATTGGACTAGATGAATGTGATGAACTTATTATATTGGACTTGTAGAACTTTATAAACTTAGATATGTGGTGATGGTTACCGGAAACCTTACAATAGCTATTAAAATAACCTACAGGAAGAAAAATACCGTATTTTATTGAACTTTCGTTCCATAAGTATAGGAGGCATAATATGTAACACAATTGTGTTTCATATCATTAATTATTATTATTATTACCGGAGTATTAATTAGGAAATTCATTAAAAAGGAATTAAATAATTCAATAACAATCATGTACACTTTGGACACTTTTAAATAACGATCTGTTCAAATATTATAGACATACCATGTATACCCTGCAGCCAATAAATGACCATGTCTACTGTGAAATAACATGTATCCTTCAAGGTTTGACAATTAACCATAGACTAGAATTATTTAACATCCAGACGAATACGTAACCGGCCATTAGCTATGGGCCAATGTTTATGGACAACTGGACTATATAAGATCCAGCTTTGGACTTGAAGGGGGACGGATTGGTACAAGGGATTGGTACCGGAGATTCCGCCACGGTCTCCCACCTCGTGGGTAGGCTGGAACATATGCGCTTAATATCCAAACGTATTTCATCAGGATTGAAACTATACGATCACGTGCCCGTGTGAGATACTGAACATTCGAAACAATTCTACTTTAAAGACAGTTGTGAACATTCGAACATTTGAACTTTAGAATCTTTCTTGACTTTGTAATTACGTAATAAAATATATTTATCCATTAATGAATTCGTCACACTAACAGTAAAATTAAAAGCAACAGTAGAAAAGTTGATATACTAGTAACAAAGGGTCCAAATGTATAATGTAAGTATTTGAAAAAGCATGTTTGACTAAAAATATACAGCAATAGGGTGTTTTATTGACATTTATATTAAGAAATTAATTCAATTTAGTCACTAAAAAGACCGATGACAGCTTATTTTATTTTGAATACTTAATTTTACGATAAAATGTCAAAAGGGTTTGTCATCTATTTTACAAACTTTAAGGTAAGATAAAATATTTTATAAATTTAGTACATTTTAAAACAGTTTGGTGTATTGAATACTTTTGTCTAAAATCAAGACATCTGTTAAGTTTGATAAAGAACGCGTGGACAGGATGTTGCACCACTAAAGGAAGCATGTTTGTTTATTGTCTCGAGTGAGATTACACAACAATCACCACTTATAGCCTTAAATAACTGCAGATAAGATCGTCTGTCAACGAACGCAAACTACACTCCTTAATCCAAAGGTCGACAACTTGCATAGTTATTGAGGGAGACGATAAAAATAACAGTATTTACTATAGTTATTTCGGAAAATTATTTTACTTCAGAAAGGTCGTGAATCAAATGAGATACATGTATGTGATAGGCTAACAAAACCACAAACTTATGACATAAAAAATCATAGAATAAGATGTCCTACAATTGATGTGTCAAGTTGTAAAAAAAACCTTTTTTCTTCTATTTGATAGGTTTGAACGTTGTTTTCAATTTAGACTTGTATATAATATATATATGTATTCTGATATAGAGTATGTTTTAAACATATGTTGAACAGTTTCCATGAATATTTGGCTAAGTGATTGATGACCGATAAAGCTTGAAACCCCAGACTGAATCTAAATGTTTACTGTAAAAAAAATCCATTTATACACAAGTAAAATACGATACAAAACAGAAAATAAATATTTTCAAAACTTTATTCAAGATATATATTTTGGTTATAAACAAGCTTTTGTCCAAATAACCTAAAATTCAATGGAGGTTTGACAAAGTTAGTGATGCTTAAAAAAATAACGACTTCCTTTTATAACTAGTAAGTTGGTTGTCTGTCACATTTGGTTCTAGTAAATTGTTTTGTTCTATTTAAGCCTTTAGTTTTCTCTACTGAATAGTTTCATGCTTTCATGTATGGGCCTTGTATAACCGACTACATGGATTAGGATCAGTAGCAGTGTCAGATACGAAACTGATTTTTCATAAATGATTACAGTTTGCAGATATAGTTACAATGCAAACATTATTGCCTGCTAAGTGTTGTACTTACCTGTGAAGATGATTTCTGTTAAAAATAAATAACAATCCCTGCCCTTCAAATTTAATATATCACTGTAAACAAACAAAAGAAAGAGATCAACAAGTATCCATGGATACCTGCATGTTTGATATATTATATGATTGAAAACAATATTCAAACGAATTAGTCATCACATCACTTTAGGCATTTTGGTGGCAGCGAATGCAATATTCATTTAATATACATATTTTATACTTTACAAGCTGTTGAATTCGTCTGTATATTATATTATGCATATTTAATCAATGCGGCTCATTTTTTCTCCTTTTTTTACATTTTGTGTAACGTTAACGCCTGTTACAATATTAATGACAAACTAAAATGTTTTACTTGAATGTTTTTGATTTTAATTCTGTTTTTTTTTTCTCTCACAAATATCATAAATTATGATTATAGCTGCGGTAGAAACAAAAATCGGAGTGATATCTGCATATGAAGAAAGATTTTTCAAGCAGTTTGTTGGTAGTACTTTATTTTGTATCTGCATTCGCATGCATGCAATTGTGGACCATTGCGAAATACCACTTCCTTATAAAATAATCTGATCTATTTCAAGTATCAATCACAGTAGATTTAGTTTTTCAAAACATATACATAAATTTTCTTTGCCATTGATTGCTTCAAATATTTATTTAAACTACTTTTGCAATACACATCTCTATGCAAATAGAATATAATATTTTAAGCAATCTTCAATATATACAAGGTTTTCTCTGCTTTCAAATCTTTCTGTTTGAACCCGTCGACCTGGAACTTATCAATTATTGGTAATATTAATTATTTGGAAAACAAAAGGTCCTGGCTATCCAGGAATTGAGTATTTTTTAATCAACAGCATTGTCCTATATTAGTTATCTTAGAAAGTCTTGCTGATTGCTGAATAAAACTACAATAGGGAACAATTTGATAATGATTGAATTTATTAGTGTCAGCCCTTTGATTATGACCCGTGTATATAGCAAAATCCTAAATACACCGTTTGGTGGTGCGCCTGTCAAATGCGGAACGTACAGATAAGGTAATAGCTAACAGGTGAATATACAATTGGTATCGGTATCGGATTCGACCCGGAACTTGTTAATTATTGGCAATATTAATTATGTGGAAAACAAAAGGGTCAAGAGTGGTGTAATTTTTAATCTACACCATTGTCCTATATTAGTGATATATAGAGTTGAATTCTTTGATTTGTCGTTTTTACCCGATGACGGCTGACAAATTGGACCTCGTAATTTTAGTATTATAGATATATACAAATGCATTTGTCAAATTCGTAAATAGCTATAGTGTCTTGTGTTGTTTCAATAGCCGGTGACGTGAACACAAATATGACGTATGTATACATCCTTGACCAACTTTTTATTTAATATTTATATCATTTAAATTACGTAGATAAACATGACCTTCAGTCTAAATGTAAAGTTTCTGTAGTGCATGTATATTTTAAGATATAAAAAACTATTTATAGAATCAAGTCTTGTGAAATATTAAAAAAAACTATAGTTTTAGTTATTTTGGTAACTGGATCTTCAATAACCATATTTTGAAATACACATTCTGATTTCATTTTGCTTCAACGCCTGAATTCTGAAAATAGATCATACGCACAGCGTTTCATTAAACTATAAAAGTTATATTTCAACTACTAAACAAATACAAAAAGTTGACACCAGGTTAACCAGAAAAGATGCATAGGTATTATAAATTGCTCCAGTATACGAAAAACTGAAGTTGATACTCACGACTGCACCAAGTTAACCAGAGAAATTGCATAGGTGCTTAAACTTCCCCTTTCTATTTCGAGGTAACTATAATTGAACACATTGCAGAAAGTTTTGATTAGAACAATTTTGTCATTCAATACCAGATGCGGATCCAAACCTTAAAAGAAGGAGCCCGGGACCCCCAAAAGAGGCATCATGTAGAATAGATAATTCAAAAGGTCTATGTGCTAACCATACATAGGTATTACAAATTGCTCCAGTATATGAAAAACTGAATACAGAATACACGAATCCCGAAGTTTTTGGCTGGATTCCAATCTAATTAAAATATTGATCTCTGATTACGTTATACTACATATTGATCTCTGATTACATATATAGTATAACGTAATCAGAGATCAATATTTTAATTAGATTGGCTGGATTCCTACTCAGACTGTCCTTGTTTTAATTTCAACATGATACACTCAAGACATTACGTTGTCTTTCTGTTTGTTAAATATCGTTTGCTAGCAATGCTTTTCAACTTCGTTCCTTATTTGGTTGGAGCGTCAATAATATGCTGGGTCGTTATCATAGACAAAACAGTCGTCGTGTTAATGCATGTAACTAATATGAGGCAGGCATTACCTGTGAATGGGGACGAAGTTTGTTTAAATTATTTTTTTTGTATTTTAAATATTTGTTAAAATAAAGATACGGAAATACCTATATTTTACTAGACTAATCAAAGTCTCACGACAACAAGACCGGAAGTAGGAAGTAGAGTTATGTGTTCTGCGCAGATCCGGAAATTAAAAAACACGACAAAAAAAAAATTGAACGATTTTGAGTTCATTAGTATAATGAAAAATTCGGGAAATTTTCCCGATTTTTTTTTTTTTTTTTATTGAATTTTCTACTGTAGTAGGGGACTTCGTCCCCATATTCTGAGTTTATATTTTTCGTGTTTTCCTCGAATGTGAACTACCAATTTAGACTTGTACTTATATTACATTAACAACAAAAGAGTTGCCACATGTGGAGCGTTATACGTAGCTACACACTATTCTGGAGCACATGTGATCTGCCCTGGTTTTTGATAGGAACGTGTTGCTCGGTCTTTAGTATAATAAATGCCAGTTAAGAGTAAACATAATTTTATTATGAATAATACAAACTACATTTTGTATGTACACATTCACAAATAGGATTCAATTCTTTTTTCTACCTCTATGTATCAATTATATATATAATATAATCACTATTTCGACTTTTATAAACTGGAAAATACGAAATATAAAAAGTAAAAGTTTAATGATTTAGTGATTTTAAATGTTAAAGTTGCGACCTTGACATGAAGTTCAATTATACTTTTAATTTTAGGGATATCCTAATGAGCTTTCTTATGTATATATAAGATGCATGGTATTCTACATATGTAGATGATATTGGTAGGAGAACTGCTGTGGTGACACAGTTGTCGTATTGTCGAGTTCACCAGAGATACAACATGATGACTACAATTCTAAAATTATGAAAGGTTTTTTTTATTCTATTTTTAGATATACATTGACAAAAAAACACCAAAAAGTAAACATTACACAATATAAAAAGTCGGTTATTTAAACTTGAAAGCTAAAAATTTATATATTATAAATAGCTCAATTTATTGCGAAATCTTAAATATAAACCTTTGTTGCAAAATCTTAAAAATACATTTTGTTAGCTTAAATTTTCCGATCTGGTACACCAAACCCAGTGTTGTGGATGGGGTTAAAAAAAAAATGTCCAGTGGCAAATAGTTTATACATGTTCGGGACGATAGGGACAAGAAGAAGTTGACATAAAAAGACAGGATTCCGCTTAAAAGTGCACTTTTATAACATAACATGTCTTCCATGAACAAGTGTTTGCAACTGCCATTCAGAACAAGCGAATGATTTTATGTCCCTTTTATGGGCATTATGTTTTCTGGTCTGTGAGTCCGTTCGTCCGTCCGTGCGTTCGTTCGTGCGGTCTGTTCAGATTCAGGTTAAAGATTTTGGTCAAGGAAGTTTTTGATGAAGTTGAAGTTCAATCAACTTAAAACTTAGTACGCATGTTCCCTATGATATTATCTTTCTAATTGTAATGCCAAATCAGAGTTTTTATCCCAATTTCACTGTCCACTAAACATAGAAAATGATAGTGCGATGGGGCATTCGTGTACTATGGACAAATTCTTGTTTTATATGCTTCACAAACAAGAATATATGGTAATGTGGCAAGGAACTTTCTTTAATACGGTCTTGGAAAACCAACAGCATTAAGATACGCGGAAATAATCAATATAAAGAAAGAGGTGTTTTTATTGCTGTTCTAGGGTAGTCTGTTTTCAAAATCTTTGGCATAGAGCAAGCATACATGAATAGGAAGTCTGATGCAGATATGCACCATGCGCAAGCCAGTCGCAATAAGAGACGAAACGCAGAACCAAACCATGCTGGTGCTTTATATGATCTTATAACTATAGAGCAATAACATGTCCCAAAAACAGTTCTACGCTTTATCTATATACCCGATATAAATACACATAATCCATTATATTTTTTTGATAGTACATATACTTTGTTTATTTTGATGTTATGCATGCCATGGAGTTTAAGGTCACATCACGGATGCGGTTAAGTGTTCTAAAAATCACATGACATTTAAGTGCAGTGTTTACATCATTACTCAGGTATATATTTTCATTTATAAATGAATAAAATATATGTACCTATTATGTGGCCGCTGACATCATTTTGAATATTCTCGTATCTTACGTAATTTTTGACCCCTAAATATTTCACATTATTTGCGAGGTAAAGTTTGTTGATGTTAAATCAGTATTTTATTAAACTCTAAAAACCGCGACATACATCACGATCTTTATCCTTATAATTAAAAATAAGCCAGAGTTCCTAATGTTGCTCTCCAATACTGCTCCAATCCACTCATTGCTGTACTGCTGTATCAATATTCAATCTAAAACCAAATAGCTAAAATGTATCTGTGAGGCTTTAACTTGCTGCATTATTTTTTACTCATTTGTTTTTATACTCAAAACGGCTAGTTTGCTTAGGTACTCACCACTTATTACTTTTGAAAAGGGTATTGTTTTTCTTTTTTTGGGACACACAGTTTTATTCAATTTACTGTATCAGATTTAAGCAATTATACATTAGAAAAAATCTGATAATAAATATGCAAATAAAATTTAACTAAAAAAATACAGACATGTATATAAAGAAATTTAATTCAAGATTAAACTCGTTCACCCAGCTTAATAAAAATATGAAAAAAAGCTATTCTGAAAATATGTATACACATTTTCTACAAATTTGCACCTTAATTTTTATTATGAAAATGAAGTAAACTCTTTCAAAAGGGATGAGATATGTCTCGTATTTTAAATGTTATGTGCTTTGCTTGCGTAGATAATCATATTAATTTCTTTTCAAATTATACCGAACACTTCTTGTATAAGTATATTATTAATAGCTTACATTGAAAGAAAATGACTATTACCAAAATATTATTAAAGTCCCCAAGTGGTAAATCCACATACATTAAAAAAGTAAATATACTTGTACTCGGAGTATTGACCTTTTAAAAGAAGTAATGATTTGATTAATGGTCTTATCGTAGCAACATTATTATGTTTACAGCTAATGTGTGAAAGAAAATAAATTTCTATGTATTTTGTCTGTTATCAATTTTCATATTCACAAGGTACCGAAGAAAAGATAAAAGATATTTTATTTCCAATTATGGGCCCCAAAGTGCATAAACGTTAAAACATCAATAATTTACACAATACACTACAAACAATAAGATAAAAAAAATCAAACTATTTACGTTTATTTTTTTAATATAATGCATTTTAATGCAAGTGTGGTTGATATAGATATCAAACAAGCAGCCCAAAATGACTTGGTTCGTGTTACTCAGTTTTTCGTTTTCTATGTTGTATGTTGTTTGTTTTTCTTTTTACGTTTTTTCGTTGCCATGGTATTGTCAGTAAGTTTTCACTTATGATTTGGAATATTACTTGTAATTTTTCACCTCTCTTTTAAAGAAACAGCAAATTGTAATGTTACATATAAAGAAGATGTGGTGTGATTGTCAAGGAGGCAACTATCCACCCCAGTTCATAAGTAGTGGATGCAAGCTATTATAGGAAACCGTACGACCTTCGACAATGGGAAAAGCCCATACCGTATACATGAAAAATATGAAACATTCATATATCTAAATATGCAGGTACTACTCAGTTGAGAAAACAAAAACGGCTTTACATATAACAAAACAATTTACGAAAAACAAACGACAGACGTGAACCAACGAAAACACTGAATTCAGTACAAGCTCCTGTAAAGAATATGACGGGGTCAAACATGTTTGTAAGAGTTCAACCCCCTTTACCTGGGACATTTGGTTCAATGTTCGTTTTAAATAAATTTGAAATGACACAATTAGTAAAAATTGAATAAAATAAGTGGTATGATTGCTAATTAGACCAGCCTCCAGAGACCAAATGACACGAAAGTAAGCAACTAAAATTTCCTATAGGTTACATTTAAAATATAATCTTCCGACTCGGTTATGGTTCGTTTACCGTTGCGACCAGTCATGTAATTTGAACCCTTTTCTATTCCTTATCTATGTGTTATAATATCCCATCTATAAACGGCATGCATATATGTCTTAACAATAAAGATTTTAATGACAAATATAATCAACTGGTTCGGTCAATGTTCATCAACCGGATTTTTTTCCCTCAACAAACTAATTTAAGATAACCATATTATCTGTTTGCTTTATCATCTTAAATCTGAAATAAACAAGTAAAACCTATAACTGGAAGAGTTTTTTGGAAATTGAGACTTCAAAAAACTCATCATAGATACCAGGACTAAATTGAAAGTATATACACCAGACGCGCGTTTCCTCTACAAAAGACTCATCAGTGACGCTCGAATCCAAAAAAGTTAAAAATGCCAAATAAAGTACGAATTTGAAGAGCATTGAGGACCAAAATTTCTAAAAGTTTTGCCAAATACAGCGAAGGTAATCTATGCCTAGGGTAGAAAAGCCTTAGTATTTCAAAAAATTCAAAAATTTGTAAACAGTAAATTTATAAATATAACCATATCAATGACAATTCATGACGCTCGAATCCAAAAAAGTTAAAAAAAAAAAAAAAAAAAAAAAAAAAAGGTTAAACAAAGTACGAAGTTGAAGAGCATTGAGGACCAAATTTCAACGAATTATCTTGAAACAACTGTATTACAAAAATTACCAATTAGAACATGTACCAATTGAATTGTTCGGTAAACATGGTACATGTACTACTGCTTACTAATTTGAACTAATTGTCAAGTGGAAAAAATCGTCCATACTCTAAATATTGTTGGAAACATGAGGAGTATCTCTTAAGTCAAGTATTTGATATATATTTCTATCCATTTTAATTTTAATGTAAAAGACGCAAATGAAAGTGTAAAATTGTGTCATACTTATATTTTCATGTATACAATACACTGTAAGTGCTTTTCGTCTGCTTTTTATTAAAATTTTGATTGTTACTTTCCTAAATAAGATATGGGCGCAATTTATTGTGTAAATCATCAATCTGGTAATTTATCAATCGGTAAACGATACCAGAAAACTGCAAGGTCAATAAAGCATTTTTACAGCGAGTTCTAGGTCATCGGTTATTTGTCTTTATGGCATGGTTGTTTTACGGGACCAAACAGAATTCAATTTTGATTTACAAAGTCTTGTATCAATAACATCAATATTCAATCAGTTTTGTTACAGTATATATAGGTGTTATCTAATTCCAATAGGACCACACCCATTCTTACTTCCTTTCTGACAAAAAAAAATCAAAATTATCATGGCTAATATATTGGTGGAATATCGAACAAACACTCGTGGAATATCGACGGAACAACTTGGTATATCGACTATCGTATGATATCTACTTACAATCGTTGTATTTCAATCAAAAATCGTGGGATATCGACCACACACTCTTGAACTATAAACTAAGCAGTGACCAATAATCAAGGAATATCGATAAAAGTAGTCATGGGACAGGGATAAATAATTGTGCATGATATATTATATTGTTTTTCGTTGATTGTTTTTGCATATAAATAAGGCCATTGCTTGCATAAGAAGATATGGTATAATTGACTTAAAAAAATACTTTACTACGTTGACCAATGACGTTAGCGATAGCAATTTTAGATCACCATGCAGAATCTAGTAATAAGCAATCCCCCAAAACACAAAGTTAGATATAAATGGCACCGACGTGACAAATGTAAAAACAATTTAAACGAGAAAACAGATATCGTCAGGTGACACAATCGTTAGATATCGTCGAAACAATCATTTGATAGTATGTGGAAGAATCTTGGTATAGGGATTGACCAATCGTTGTATAGGGATGGAACAATCGTTGTATAGGGATGGAACAATCGTGGTATTGGGTGGAATAATATCGGGATCGGAGTAATACATGTACTATGTTCTATATTGGTGGAACAATCGAGGTAGTGATATGGACCAATTGTGTGATAGGGGTGGAATAATAGTGATATAGGGATGGACCAATCGTGGGATAAGGTAGGCATAATTGTGAGATATCATGTATAGAACAACCGTGATATAGAAATGGAACAATTGTGGTATAGGGGTGGAACAATTGTGAAATAGGGGATTTGAACAATTGTGATATAGGGTTGGAACAATCCTGCAATTGATATAGGGTTGAACAATCGTGATACAGGGGTGAAACAATCATGCCATTGATATAGGGTTGAACAATCGTGATACAGGGGTGAAACAATCATGTCATTGATTTAGGGTTGAACAATCGTGATACAGGGATGAAACAATCGTGATATATGGGTAGAACGTTCACTTGGATACTATATAACAAATGTCAATTTAGTATTACGACAAAGGAGAAACTCGTTTCTAAACGATCCTTGTAGTACGCGCTTTCAATCGTGTCCTTTATTTTGAAACTTTCAATTGTGAGTTTAGACTGGTTGTATCAGGATTAATGATTGAATTTACTTCTTATATGTTGACGATACACAATCATGCATACAGCTAAGATGCCGTCATTTAAATGTGTTGATCTATATCATTTATTATTGGAGCCAGATTTGTGAAAATTTAAAACTGCGGTAACTTTGGTACATGTAGTCCTGTCATTTTCGTGATAATTACCATTTAATATTATTTTTAATAATTTTGGTATTTTAATACGTTAACTCTGTCTGATGAAAAAAGTACAAGGCGATCGTTTCTAACCCAGTAAACACATCCATGTATATCAACTTTCCTTAATTCAAATACCTCTTAAAAAACTTTAATAATTAAAGTCAATAAAACTCCATATATGCGATGTTAATATATTAATCATAAATAATAAGCCTTGTTGTAAAAGCTTCCCCGGGTTCTTACTTCAAAACTGATATGTTATAAAAACAAATAAAATAGAACCGTGATTATTAGATAACCCGATTACAGAGCAATACATAATAGTTTCAAAAATATTTGAAGAAATAATTTAATTAAATATCTGATCCACCCTGGCATGCTCACACGATGACTTGAACACTTTTTAATAAAAAAGTTTCTTGTTTATATAAATACTTTTTTTTTAACTGAATATTATCTTTTTAAACGGAAAATTTTATAAATGAACTACATCCGTATTATACTCAACACGTATAAATCTTCTCATATATGCAATTTTATAATGAGGTAAGCAAGTCATGTGCGGTTACACATGAGGTCTAATTGTGGTTAAAATGTCATATCTTCTTTAAAAAATTGTGACTGTGATAAATGTTTGTTTGCTGTAGGTATTGCTGTTGGTAATGGAAAATTACCCTATGAGTAGGTCTAAATGTTGCCGAAAGGGTAACATTCGAGTTCCTCTCCTTTTTTGATTGAATCATTGGATAAAAAAATCAGAAAGTTTTTGTAACCTACCGGTTTTGAATATAAAGGGAAGATGAGGCAATGCTTTCAAATAAACCTATTCAATACATAAATAATTAACGTTAAAGCACATAATATTCCTGCTGAGGACAATCTTGATGCAACATGCTTGTATACAATTTCTACGTTTTAAGACATTTTCTGTAACGGAACCCCCCCCCTTTTTCCCCTACCCTCCCCCCCCCCCCAAAAAAAAACCAACAACAACAAAACAACAAAACAAAACATAAAGACAAAAGGAAAACCAGCCTCGAAATTTTAAAGTTAAGGTACCAAAAAATAGTCTGATAATTAAAGTTAGACATCGCCACTGTTTTTTTTTTCTTACAAGAACAATAATTATAAACTAGTATCTCAATTGTTTGTAAAACAATTGAAAGGTCTTTCCTGTAAAAATGATGATTTCGTAATGTACTTTGTATGACTCTTCGTTTGATATACGACAAGCATACCTTCTGAAACTTTTCGTTTTTTACACTTAATGACCTCATCCGCCTACATTTTTGAGACCGGAAGTGTGATATATGTAACACAGGGTAGATGAGCTTTTATTTGATATGCGACAACGCCATGTTCTAGAAAGTTTGATTTTTGCACTTAATAACCCCATCCAACTAATTTTTGGAGGTCGGGAATTTGATATTTCAAATGTACACATCACGACCTTTCATTTGATATACAACAACCCTATCGTAAAAGAAAATTTATTTTTTGCACTCAATGACCCCATCCAACCAATTTTTGGGGAACGTCAATTTGAAATTTGAAATGTACGCTTTATGTTCTTTCATTTGATATGCGACAACCTTACCATCTGAGAAATTTGAATTTTTGCACTAAATGACCCCACCCTTCCGCCTGGGATGAAAAAGAGGTTTAAAATTTTCATTTTTAAGTAGAGTGTATTGAGACCTTCAATTTGATATATCAGATGACCCCATTTGACAAAGTGCCAAAAATGATGCAATATCAACGATATAAATAGAAGTTATGAAATTTACAAAGTCAATGCAAAACATGAAAATTTCAAAATGATTTTTTGGTGGTTTTTTTTAATGGAATGTTTTTGGTATTTGGTCAAACATATAACTATGTTAACCTCTTCAATTTCTTACAGATTTTAAGTGGTAAGCTCTAGTTGATTCAGAAATACATGCCTCCGCTCGCAAAACTTCAAACTGCATTATCTCTAACACGACAATAGATATCTCAAATCTGTTAAATGATAAATGATCTACAGTTGAAGGACAACATTATAGAAAAAGAATTGGGACAATTTTAAAGTTCACCAAGGTCATAATTAATCATCAAATATATGATGCAATACCAAACTTAAGAACCGGAAGTCGTAGAGACATGGGACTATCACCATTCAACTCAGGACCACTTGACCTTTCAAATATCACAAGGTCAAGGTCATAGTATAATGTGAAGGTCAAGGTGATATTTCATCATGACCTGACATTGACCTCAAATTGAAGGTCTTGAACTACTGATCATCTTTGCAGTTTATAGTAGGTTGATATCTGTTACCTTTCAAAAGATATACACTTGTTACTATAGTTTTAAGAATTATGTTGTTGTAACTTTTGAACAGACAGTCGGACATTTTTTAGCTTAATGTATAAAATGTAGAGCTCGTCGAGGGGAACATTTTATACACAGTATGAGTGCAGCAAACTCTTATAGTTTTCTTAATATGCAAGCTTGAAATTACAGCGTAATTTCTTTTTGCACTCTGTGACCTTTGACCTTGGTGCAGATTAAAGGTCACATGAATTAAAGAATATTAGTGAAGGTCCCAAGTCTTTACGACTTCCGGTTCTCGAAATATAATTTTTCAAAAAAATATATAATTTTTCAAGGGAAATAACTTCTTATCAGGGTAAATAATCTACAATTTTTTTATGTTTATTAACATTGCCATCTGTTCCTGTACATGATGCCATTTTCAATTCTATTCTATCTTTTATACTTTTTAAGAAAAATGCAAATAATAAAAATGCTTCAAGGGGATATAACTCTCAAAGGGGATGATGAAATCCTACACAGCCTCATCTGGTATTACGTCATAATGAGATATATCGATGGTCAATATTTGGTCTTGATGACTTCAATAGAAACGGGGGGAGGGCATGTCAAAAAAATGTTGGAAGAAAAAAAAACATTAGAAAAACAATAAGGTCTTTCCCATGTAGGGGAAAGACCTTAATAAATGGCTATTAAAAAAATAAGGAGATGTGGGAAGATTGACAAGCGTACGGCCTTCAACAGTGAGAAAAAAAAACATACCGTATAGTCGGTTAAGAAAAGGTCTCGTCATGAACAAAAAATTAAACAATTCAACTGAGAAATCACACTAAGTACATGTTATTTATATAAAATAATTTACGGAAAGCAAATATGACAAACATGAATTAACGACAACCACTGAACTTAAGGCCCCTGACTTGTGAAAGACACATACGAAATGAAGCGGGGTTAAACAATCCTCACCTATACTGACAAAATGTTGAAGAACAAGCTATACAAATCTTTTGAAATATGTCATATAGATTGTTATACATGTAAGATAGGTCAGACATAAAGGTGCAATGTTAATGACGTCTAGAAAATCAAAAATGTTGTAATTAAAAAAAAGAAAGTTGCCTTTGTTTCTGTAGAATGAATATAATATACTTATTTTTTAGTCTAGTTCAGGGTTCACGGCGCGGACGCAGATGGGGGGGTTCCAAGGGTTGGAACCCCCCTTTTTTTTGGACTATCAATGCATTTGAATGGGGACATGTAATTGGACCCCCCCACCCCCCCCCCTTTGTCCTGGGTTAGGAACCCCCCTTTTTAAAATGGCTGGATCCGCCCCTGGGTTCACGCATATATAAATTTTTCAAATTAAAAGTTAAGCTATCATAAACCATATATAAATTGTACACGATATCTTATGTGTTTATTCCTACTTTTGAACTTATAAAAATGATATACAATTGACACAGCTCAGACAAGATTTTTAATTTCTATCATATATCTTTATTTGAATCTTTTTGATGGAAAATTTTGTAAATATATTACATATATAATGTATTGATAACGCATCCGTATGCATCTCCTTTAGACAAAAAAAAAAAATATGAAATAAGTAAGTCATGTGCGGTTACATGTGAGGTACAATGTGGTTAAAATGTAGTATAATAGTTAAAATACTAAAGATTGTAAAATATATCTTTAGAAAATTTGAACGTTTTGTTGAATGGAAAATTACTAAAAAATGATTAAGTGGAATTTTTTACCGAAATGAGGGACGGCCAATTCTTCTGTCATTTTTTATCGCTTGTATTGAAAATCGGAAAGCTGTTGAAAGCTACAGGAGTTGAATTCTAAAAAAATGTCTAAATCAAACTGAAATAACAATTGAAAACACGTCCAACGGGATACAATGCAGGCGCGGATCCAGAGGGGGGGGGGGGGTTCCGGGGGTTGGAACCCCCCTTTTTTTGGACGAACAATGCATTTGAATGGGGACATGTAATTGGACCCCCCCCCCCCCCTTTGTCCAGGGTTAGGACCCCCCTTTTTAAAATGGCTGGATCCGCCCCTGCAATGCAAAAATTCGTACTACACATTGCTGTATAAATTATGATAGATACTACACTACATGTGTACACATCGCAAATGCATTTTTTCGAAAACAGTGAGAAAATAAAATACAAATATTTTGACAATTTTTAATGCGTAATAATTTAGGACTAGGCTGTAAGATGTTTCACTATGGATATAAAATGTAGATTGAATATCTAGACCAAATTCTGACGAATGGACGAAAATCAAAATTAGATGGAATGAAAGGAAAACATAAAGAAGGGCAAACATTAAAAAAACAACAACATGATAATCTAAAAAGACCAAGGTCTCCGCAAAGTGTTGTAGCAAACGGTTAATATATATATATATATATACTGAATAGAGTGAGAAAATTCATTAGTATATAACAGTGCAATTAAAAAAGTTTAAATCACAAATGTCAAAAGCTTAAAGCTATATACATGTAACACAGTTTTTGTCGAGTTAGAATTAGTTTATAATTCATTTGCTTTTTATACTAATCTATATACATGTATCTGAATCATTACGTTTTATAAAGCCAAGTATGTTTTTTTTTTAAATGCAAAATTAAAATGCACAACATTAACAGTGTTGCTACGCTCAGTATATATATCATTCCAAAGTTTAAAATATAATTATACCAATACGTACAAGTAAACGTGTCACCATCATGACTTATTGCTTTATTTGTAAAACGACATGGGGTTTAAGTTCTAAACTATTACATATGAAAATTATTCTGTTTTTTAAACATTATAAAGATAGATCATTAGAAACGGGCTTTTTAATTTTTAAAATTTTTTTAAAAACTTTGATATAATATTTTGGGAATTGCCTTTGGGGACATACAATTTGCAATGATTAATATTACAACGGAGAAAATCTTGATATACATGTGAAATCATAAAATTTAGGAAATGACAAAATCTTCAACAAAATCAATTTATGGAAACGGCACTATTGTGTGTACTTTTTTCCAATAAATACACTGTCCACAGCACACATCTTGCACGAAAGTTTTATGACCGCAAGACCCGAGCAAGCTTCTTGCTTAATTGATCTCTACTACCCTTTTCTCCAACCCCACTCCCTGTGTTTTCCCTTATCATGTGTTATCTGTTATGTATTCTTCAAGTACTTGAAATTAAAATCCTGTTTCAAAGTTCAGATAAGCTACATCTTATTTTGATTTTTTTTTATGGACACAGTCTAGATGACAAGAAAGGGGAGGGTATGTGCATGTAAAACTGGTTTAACTGAACCACATGTTGAACTTTCACATACTTCTAGAACAGTCCATACTGATAAAAAAAAAATGTTCGTTGTTTTTGTCTTTACTCGGACGTCTGCAGTGTTCTTGATAACGTGGTTTTTGAGTCTGATACGTTTTATACTTTTTACGGTGGGGTTGCTGGTAGAGTGTTTCAGATAGTTGAATAACGTGTCAAAACTGAGGTTGAGAGTTCAAATTCCGCACGTTACAGGTGTGCTCGACTTCAATCTGAACTAATTAGGTTTGTCTGTTATTCTACTGAAGGTTGCTTGTTGTCCACGGACAATACGTCTCTCTCCATAAACTTACAGTCACTCTAAAGTTCTTACATCATTCAATCAATAAACATTAGGGGAAAACAATCTAATTATTATTTCTCATCCTCGTTTGTTCGACTTGACCTCAGTTATACCGAATAGGTTTGCCATAACAAAAAACGACCACAAAAATAACATCATAATGTTGTTGGTGACCTATCCAGTAAAAACCAGTTTATTCTGCGCATATCTGCATCTTGATGTACACAATGTAATAAAGTTAGTGAAATGAAACATCCGTTATGCATGTCTTGTTAATAACCTTCTATTTCGTTATAGTCATTTACGACATGCTTTGAACTTTTAACCACAAGGTAATCAACTATAGTAGTTCTTACTCTTCCGTGTGTACCAAAACTTTCCACTATGACCTCACAGCCTGCATTTACCTGTTTCGGTCTGATCCAGTTAATACTTGACATCCATTCTTCATAATATGTTAGTTATTATAATGTAACTCCCTTGTCAACCCCAAAAGGGATTGTGCATCAAATGAAAATAAATGAGAAAATGTAAAGCGTTTTAGATCAAAGAATTTTAATGTCAATGAAAATCCAAAAGTACGCGTGGTATTAAGAAATATAAAATTTAACTATTTTACGTAAAATTTAAGATTACTTGATCGTGATTTCGGGCGTAGCTTTCATCAGATACTAAAGCAAAGGTTAAAACTTGCCCTGCGTTGCTTTCAATAGATACGAAAAAGAAAGTTCCTAAAATAAATTGGCAATGTATATATATGTATTGGATGTTTAGCTTACGTGCAAAAGCCACCAAGGGACGGTGCTGCATGGCAAGGTGGGAGGTAGACTCACATAGTATACATACATGTAAAATTTGGTTATGATATTATGAGCAGATGCACAAACCCGGTTTGTCATCCTCGTGCCTGGTGCAGAAGGGTTGAAACATGTTGTAAGATGACATGACTGCAAGAGGCACCAAAGGACGATGCTGAATAACATGCCAAAGTTTTCAAAGTACCAAATTAAAAACATACTTAAATATAATATATGGGAATAATTATGATTGCCAATGGTTAAATAAATACAAGAAGGTTCATTATTACTATATGTACAGGGTTTCCCCTGGGTCAATTATTTTTTTCGCCACCTCTTTCGCCAAAACAATATATTTTTCGCCACTTTATTATTTTTTTCGCCAAGTAACATAAATATATTTTTCGTTTAAAATTTACCTTTTTTTCTACCCCCCCCCCCCCCCCCTTTTTCCCTTAAATAAGATGATTTCGCCTTTTTGAACTAAGAAGTGGTTTTTACAACAAAACAAAAGCTTTTATCATGAAATTGATCCCTCATTTCACGTGTAGTCATTACATTGAAGGGTTACTCTCATTCGAGGGGTTGTTCCCAACCTTTTGGATATATTTCTTCATAACGACAGATTTCTTTTCTTGACCATCGTAAATGAAAAAGTTGAGACGTAGAACTATGCTTGAAACCGTGACGTGTGTCACTCAAACGACTTTAAAGTAGTCTCCCTAATCAATTACCTATAAAAGTCAAAAGGATAATTAAAGTTTTAAATCGGAGATTTTTCTTGCTTTTAAACATTTTTCGTCACAACAACAGCTTTCTTTTCTAAACTATCTTTAAAAGGAGAGGAGACGTCAAAAGTTTGCTTCAAACACGTGTGTCGCAAAGTGGTAAATAAATTCTGTATGTGACATTTAGCGGAAGCCATTTAACCATATCATTTTGTCAAACAATTCAATCAACGCCTTTATTAATTAGTCCTTTGTTGACGATAGCTATAAAATGCAATCAGCTGATTATTGATTTTCTGTCCAAATCTTAATGAGGTCAAGATGAATTCTGAGTATTGTCTGATCCGGTAAAGTCCAAGAAACTCGAAAAAAGTAAATAAACAAGATGGGGGAAAATAATTCGTTATATGTATTTCTTTCGCCAAATTCTTTCGCAAATGACGAATTTTTATCGCCACAATTAGCGGAAACCCTGCCCTATTATCATAGGTGAGTCTAGGTAAGAATATTGCCATCCTCGTGCCTGATGCAGATACTCAAGATCTATCTTTTGTCTTCATCATTCAGGTCACATCAACAGATATTAATATATCAACATTTTCTTCATTAAGTAGTCAGATTAGTTTTTGGCTAGGAATCAAGTGCTTAAAGTTAGGAGACAGTGAGTTGATCATGGAGTGCATACAGTTTCTTCTAGTTGAAGATGATGTACATGGACATAAAAAGTGTGAAGCCGTGACACTCATTTGACTCACTAAAAATACAAAATGATTTGTTTCGGATTATATGATATCATTACACATAATTGAAACGAGTTTCTTGTAATTTGAAAATTATCCTTATTTATTCCTTGGATCTTTCTTGCGTTAGATCCTAGCATACGTTTAAAAACAGCCCCTCTCCTCGTCTTTTTTTTTCTTCTAGTGAGGAACGGTTCAAACTCAGAATCAGATATAAGCAATTATATTTTATCGTACAACCTTCAACAGTGAGCAAAACCAATACTGAAAACAAGATATTAAAGGCTCCAAGATACACAAAATATAAAACAATTCAAACGAAAAAACTAACGGCCTGACTGGTACAGAAAACATTAAACGATTTTTCTTTTTGATAACAGCAACAAACGAGTTCTGAATTGGAGGCTCCTCAAGTGACACCCCGTGGGCCGGCACATACAGAATGTTGCTGAAATAAACATGTTTATGGTCAATAAACGACGAACATAAAAAATATACACAGAAAGCCAAAGAATTGGCGACAGAACCCTATAAATATGTTAGATGCTCAAGAAGGGCTAACAGAATCTAAAATGAAAAAAAAAGAAAGATTTTCGCGTTTTTTGTTTTTTTTTGTTTTTTTTTTAATTTATTGTTGGCCAAAAAGAATTAGTATAACGAAATGAAATGCGCCAAATTAAATTCGGTATTTTTTTTTTCTTTCTCGTTGACGGAGCAATCAGTGGCGGATCTATAAAACAAAGGGGGCATCCGGGGGTTGGAACCCCTTTGTTTTGACGATCAGTGCTTTTGAATTTGAACATATGATTGGAACCCCTTTTAAAATATGACTGGATACGCCCGTGACACCCCTGCATGAAGAAGTCTGCATTTTGTGATGTTTGTTTTTATATACCAGGCAAACCTTTGAAAGCTCTGTTGGCTGGACATGTAAATATGACCGAGAAAATGCTATCAGATTGCGTTATCATAGATGTAAGAAGATGTGGTATGAATGCCAATGAGACAACTCTCCATCAAAGTTACAATTTGTAAAAGTAAACAATTATACATTGTAGGTCAGAGTACATGCTTCAACACGAAGCCCATGCTGATTATTTATATTTTGTTTATTCTACTTTGTCCTGACAATAACCATAACACAAGACCTGACGCCAATACAATGGTTTATTTGAGTGAACTAAACTACGCTGTTTGACTGTCAACAAACTTGTGGGAGATCCATATACTATTTTATTTTTAGACCGATGACTATCATTAGACCACGTCAATGAGTTTGTACCTGTTCCGAACATTTGATTTATTTTTAGCAACGGAAAATTACCTGTATAAAAAAGCAACTCCCACTTTAAACTGGAATCATATAAAACATACAATCGAAGCAACAGTGTTGTGACATTTTAAACAGTAAAGGCTTAGAATATATATACAAACTGTGTGTTTCACGAAGAATTGTTTTCGTCATAAAGGTAAGCCAAGTCAAATGTAATGTTTATTGATCGTTTCGTTTGCTTTTCAATGCTTTTTAAATACTCTGTTTTGATTAAATTTTAGTTTTTGTTACAAACACATATGTTTGAACTCGGATCGTATATACATGTACAAAAATGTATTATTCACTGGTTTTTGTTATGATAAAGAGTGTTAATTTCATATTATAAAAAGTTACTTCAAATTCAATGTATTGTAAACAAACTAAAAAGGATCTCTTTTTATTTGTTTTATTTGAAATTGTATGCTAAACACATAATACATTTAGTGTGTTTCACATGTATAGTGTGTTTCTTGTTCAACGCGTTAACATGTTTAATATGGAGGCCCCTCATGGGGGGGGGTCCTAGTAATCACATAATCACCATTTTTTTGCCAATATAATCACATAATCATTAAATATTTGCTTATCTTTAGTAATCAAATAATCATAAACTAAAAATACAGTCCTAGGTAATCAAATAATCATGAAATATTTGGCTTAATAATCAAATAATCATTAAAAAAACGGCCAAGTAATCACATAATCAAAAACCCCATGAGGGCCCTCAATATGGTTTGAAGTATTGACGAACAAATATTTTTAGAGTTCGACAAATGTTTGAAGGAGGAGTATTCGTCTTTGAGATTAAATTTGAAAATCAAGCTACTGCATTTTTTTCTTCTTAAATAATGAAATTTCATTTATTAAAACATATAATAGACGACATGTTTAAAATTTAAGTATTTTGTTTATACGACGAAGCCTCATGTTTCACAGCTGGTCATAACGGAAGAAAACACTAGTGTCTTATTTACTTATTAAGTTATATCTATAACTGGTTGGGATAGCAAACACTTAACATTAAAACTCGTATGTGACAATTTCCTGCAGATTTACAAGTACTTTGTAAATATTATATTTTGAAAATCTTCCTTGTCCCTTGCAGAAAGAAGAAATATGTCAGAAATTATGCATGGTGAAATGAGCTGCGACAGGTGTGAAATGGTCCACTGCTTCCCGGAGCCTATCAGAAAGCAGGTTGTCGAAATTTTGAAAACTGGACAAGTCTGTAAGAAATCACTCCGCAATGAAGACATTTTGTTATATTTAGAAGTTAGTTGTATGTCTCGTGCTCTGAAGACAGCTTGTGAAGAAAAGCTATTAGAAAGCATAGAAGTAATGAGTTCATTAGATGCTTTACAAATCGCTGAAAAGTACGAACTTTCACTCCTAAAGAGAGAAGCTATAGAGTTGATAACCGAACATTTTCAAAACCTATGGGATAATGATGCTTTCTTATACCTTCAAGAACAGAGCTTAGAAAGCCTTTGTCAAATTGAAAACGTAGTTCAACATGAAAATATTTTTCGAGCGTTGGAAAAATGGCTAGATTGGAATCCTGAAGGTCGTATGGCGATATACTGTAAACTTTTGAATGTTGTACAGAAACAGCGATCTCCTCGAAAGGATTCCGTTACTGAAAAGACATACCAACTATATCACGCGATGATTATGTCGTCTGCTAAACCAAAATCGTCCATTGTAGCCGCTGTCTTTAACTGCGATGGCGATCTGGTATGTCACAGGAATTTGTTTAAAAGTAATGACATAAAAGACAAGTTTTCTGTTGCTTGTGCACAAAAAGATGAAACCGAAGCACCGTACGTTTACATTTCATCTGGCAAACATGTGGTTCGGTACGATCCCGTTCTGTTGAAGTACGAAAACTGTCATGATCTTAATGATCAGCGGTCAGAATGTTCATTGGTGGTTCTTGGAGATTTCATTTACGCTCTCGGTGGCCACCATAATGGAAACAATGTATTGGGAATAGAAGAACTAGACACAAAACACAATCGAAATAAACTCTCTATCAAAAAGTCCTGGAAAACCATTGCACAGCTTCCGGATAATGTAAAGCTTTCGTTCGCTCCGTGCGTGGCTTATAATGATAAAATATATATTGTCGCCGAATTACAAAATGATGAAAATCAAGAGTCTACGTGTGTTTTAACTTTTGACCCAAATGACAAATCCGTGGAATTTGTGAATGATTTCCCAAAGAAATGCTCAGACTGCCGAGCCGTTCTCAATGAATCTAAATTATTCATTGGGTCAAGCGAGGGATATTTTCTACAATTTGACATCGAGACAAATATGTTTGCCTTCTGTTCAGATCTACCAACAAAAGGAAATTATTTTGGAATGTATACTGCAAGGAACAAAATTTATGTCGTTGGCGCGTCAGCATCCGATAATGACATTGAGAGATTTGAAAAAGCCGAATATGATATTCAAACAAACAGTTGGAAACGAGGACAGGAACTTCCATGTAATCTTCCTATATACGGAAGCTGTGACATAAAGGTGCCTTCCTATACTCGTTTGATCCCGTTTAATGATTCAAGGTGACTAGACAGGCATTATTTAAATGTTATGACACATATTGTTGATTTAATGCGTTTTATATATTTGTTTATTTATTTTATTAAATCTCTAAAATGTAAATATTGTATTCGATTGTTCCTAATTTTACCTGAAGGATTGCAAATCTAATTTATCAAAATATCAAATTAAAAAATATGCATATACCCTCAAGTCAACAAAGTTATGCGTCTGTTATTAGTTTTATTAGTTCATCGTTATATGTAATACGGTCATCAACACAGAGCTTTGGCTCATACCAAACATCAAGCTATAAAAGGCCCCAAAAAGGATTAGTGTAAAACCATTAAAACAGGCAAGGAATTATAGGGTTAGGAACACCTTATAGTTTTTCACATTTAATTTACAGGAAAACAACAGAAAAAGAGCGAACCCATGATATATTAAAATAACAGAAAAAGATCGTTTTAATGATATTCCAAAATAACAACAACAAAAAAGAACGTATCAATATATTCCAAAATAACAGAAAAGGAACGTATCAATGATATTCCATGCTATCAAAATTAGATGATACTCTCAAGGTTAAAGAGTCCACAAACAAAAGCATACAAGGACGAAAATGGTTGTTTTTTGTTCATTATCTTTTTTTATTGTGATAAAACCGTTTGTTTTCTGACGACCGGAACGAAATATCCCATTCAATGAACTTGTGGAAGTGTTGATTTATGTTGTTTCAAATGGTTCACTTGGTAAACTTGTATATACAATCAAAATACAGAGCTGGCCATTGTAAAAGGTCATTTAAAACATATAAAAAGAAGAAATATAACATGATAAAAAAGATATAAACATGTTTATTTGCCAATCTAATTTCCATTTTCACATGAGTGCATTTTTAAGTTGGTATAGAAATTACAAATTATTTTACTATTTCCTTGTTAATTGTGAACTGTATAATTGCTATCACAAAATGTCTGCATTAATAATTCGGACAACTTTCTACGTACATACGGAAGCGTATTAGCGCCACACATTTTTTTTTTATTATTTTTCTTCCTATGTTTGCGTTATAACGCAAACCTTTGCGATGTAACGCAAACCTTTGCGTTATAACGCAAACATTTGTTTTATCTTATTTCTTATTTAATATTCAAAGGAAACAGTAGTTATTAATGGAGGAGACTGTATATAATAAAATTTATCACCTTAGTAGTAATTGCAAAGTAAACTGCTTGAATAATTAGATCATATCAATGACTAATAATGAGCAGAATAATATAAGAAGATGTTGTATGAGTGCCAATAAGAAAACTGTCCATCTAAGTCACTATTCGTAAAAGTAAACCATCATAGGCCGAATTACGGTCTTCAACACGGAGCATTGGCTCACACTAATCAACAAACTATAAAGGTCCCCAAAAACGATATCCAAGTTACTACTAGTATATATATTACAAAGAAAATTGAGTAAATTGAGGTTATACCTAAGAAAAAAATAAACCCTGCTAATATAGCTATAACCGAATATAAATATACTTCCAAAGTAAGCTCTCGTTTGAGAACTGTGTAAAGTAGGTTACATTCAAACAAGCTACCCTTTGGCAATACATGTATAGAATGAAGATGTTTTATTAATAAAATTATGTTCTCTCTATTCAAATTGCTACCCAAGCATCTTAAAAATACTTCATTATATTGAAATGAAAATTCAATGACTTTCTATCAAAGAATCTTGATCATATTCTGAGATTTAAAAAAAAATGTTTCCTTATTAATAATTCATTTTAAAGCAGAAAGATCATTTTGTCTATTTGATTTGGAGGTTTCACAATTGTATGACATTATTTTTGATCTTTCAATTTTAATATGACTATATACTAAACTATATCTATTTTCTTGTTAAATTATATACTTTTCTGATGCACAAATCAGTCTTAATTTATGTATAATTGCACTTCAATTATTCCATTATTCCTATGCATATTTATTATAATGATTTGGCCTTGTATGTATGTTTCTTTTTTTATCTACTAGTAAATCACATCCGAAATGAATGACAGACGGACATATATACAAAACTTAATGAATAATTGAAATAAAGATGTTTGCGTTATAACGCAAAAGGTTTGCGTTAAACGCAAATGTTTGCGTTGTAACGCAAAGGTTTGCGTTATATCGCAAATGTTTGCGTTATAACGCAAAGGTTTGCGTTATAACGCAAATGTTTGCGTTGTAACGCAAAGGTTTGCGTTGCGTTACAACGCAAAGGTTATAACGCAAATGTTTGCGTTGTAACGCAAAGGTTTGCGTTACAACGCAAAGGTTTGCGTTATATCGCAAAGGTTTGCGTTATAACGCAAAGGTTTGCGTTATAACGCAAACATAGGAAGAAAAAAAAAAAATGTGTGGCGCTAATACGCTTCCGTACGTACATGTATTGCGAATGAAAAATTATATGACATATAAGATAAAAAAAAATATGACATATTTCAAATATCGAAAACATTAGGTGAATTTTGTATTTGATTTTCATGTAATTAAAGTTGAATATATTTTTTAAATTATCACGATGTGCAAAGCAGGATATTTAAGGACTAAACAGAGACATCAACCACCCAGAAAGATTCTAGAAATTTACATGCGACCCGTAACAATATAGACCATCCTCAAAACAGCATCTAGAAGTTAACATACAGTCCGTAACAAATCAGGCGTCTATACAATATTACAAACTCTTGTGGCAGTATGTTTTTTTATTTGAAATCTAATATAAAGATTAAGTGATATTATATACATTTTATTGTGTAATGATGATTTATTTAAGTGGTGTATCTTCTTCCTTGTTACAACTGCGTATTTTTTTAGGTATGATTTCCTTTTGACCCCCCCCCCCCACACTTTTTAAGCTCATCTTGACCGAAGGGCTAAGTGAGCTTTTCTCATCACTTTGCGTCCGTCCGTCGTCGTCGTCGTCCGTCGTTAACTTTTACAAAAATCTTCTCCTCTGGAACTACTGGGCCAAATTAAACCAAACTTGGCCACAATCATCATTTGGGTATTTAGTTTATAAAATGTGTGGTGTGACCCGGCCATGGCTAAAAATAGAACACAGGGGTAAAATGTAGATTTTGGCTTATAACTCTGAAACCAAAGCATTTAGAGCAAGTCTGACATGGGGTAAAATTGTTTATCAAGTGAAAATCTATCTGCCCTGAAATTTTCAAATGAATTGGACAACCGGTTGTCTGGTTGCTTCCAATGAATTGGTTATTTTAAGGAAATTTTGAAGTTTTTGGTTATTACCTTGAATATTATTATAGATAGAGATAAACTGTATATAGCAATAATGGTCAGCAAAGTAAGATCTACAAATAAGTCAACATGACCAAAATGGTCAGTTGACCCCTGATGGAGTTATTGCCCTTTATAGTTATTTTTTACCAATTTTTCGTAAATTTTTGTAATCTTTTACAAAAATCTTCTCCTCTGAAACTACTGGACCAAACTTAACCAATCTTAGCCACAATTATCATTAGGGTATCTAGTTTAAAAAATGTGTCCGGTAACCCGGCCAACCAACCAAATGGCCACCATGGCTATAAATAGAACATCGGGATAAAATGTAGATTTTGGCTTATAACTTTGAAACCAAAGCATTTAGAGCAAATCTGACAAGGTGTTAAATAGTTTATCAAGTCAGTATCTATCTGCCCTGAAATTTTCAGATGAATTTGACAACTTGTTGTTGTGTTGCTGCCCCCCCCCCCACCAAATTGGTAATTTTTAAGGAAATTTTGCCGTTTTTGGTTATTATCTTGAATACTATTATAGATAGAGATAAACTGTAAACTGCAATAATGTTCAGCAAAGTAAGATCTACAAATAATATAAAAAGAAGATGTGGTATGATTGCCAATGAGACAACTATCCACAAAAGACCAAAATGACACAGACATTAACAATAAGTCAATATGACTCAAGGGGTCAGTTGACCCCTTAAGGAGTTATTGCCCTTTAAAGTCAATTTTTAACAATTTTCATTAGTTTTTACAAAATATTTTCCTCTGGAACTAAAGAGCCAATTTCATAATAGATAGACAAAATTGTGAGTAGCAAGAATGTTCAGTAAAGCAAGATCTCCAAACACATCACCATCACCAAAACACAATTTTGTCATGAATCCATCTGACGTTCGTTTTCCTTGCTTGATATGCATATAGAACAAGGTGTGCGACACAGGCTCTTAAGAGCCTCTAGTTTGTTTATCCCCTTTTCGTGTACGTATGTCTAATTTGTTTTAAATCTGTTGTGGTCGATGTGTGGTTCTTTTTGTATTTTTTAATCAGATAGATAATAATTTTAAAATACAAAATATTATTAATTCACATACAATTGTGTACACACATTTCATTCTAAAGATTCGATCTCCCACCAACGACCCTCTTTATTAACAGCAACATCTATAGTTGACTGATCTACAGCAATAAGGATTACATGAGATAATATTTTGTGGTAATAAACTCTTCAAAGATCACGACCAGCCCGTCAGAGTCAAAGGTCAATCATGAATTATGGTTCAATTTATCTTTTATACTTAAAATTTGTTGAAACGGACAACAAAAGACATCCTGTGACACGAGGGTCTGTATATGGTTTACAAACGAGAGAAAGGTCCAGAATAAAGGGAGAAAAATAAAAAAAATTAGAGAAAAATCCACCAGCCAAAAAGAAGTACAGTGAATAATTATAACGTATAATTATATGAAGAAAAGAGAAGAATGGGACAATCAGAAAAAAGAATACAGAAACAAAGGACCCCCATTCATACCCTCTTATATTTCTACATTTTTGTACGATGTAAAATCATACCAGAATACCGGGTAAGAGAACTCCGATTGAAAGTATCAATACTTTACCAATATTTAAAGTTTTTGATTTAAATTGAAATAATATTATTATAGTTTCCAGCACTGTAAAATAAAACACCGTTAAATAGCTCTTCTAAGCCACAAGGGTTACTGCATGGGAAATAGAAATATGTTCATTCTTGGTATTCTTCTGACCGACAGTAACACACCTGCTAAAGGGGGTTGTTCGTTTGGCTGTGTGCCATGCACAAATCCTATAAGAATAGGTGCAAACCAATGCTCCGTGTTGAAGGCCATACCTTGACCTATAATGGTTTACTTTTATAAATTGTTATTTGGATGGAGAGTTGTCTCATTGGCACTCATACCACATCTTCATACAATTATATATGATACGTGTAGGTAGGAAATGGGGAGGGGGTTAGGCACCCTTCCCCCCCAAAAAAAAACCAAACCACACACACAATTTTCTTGTCTTTTAAAAAGCTATTTCCTGTCTCTCTTTCTTATTCATATTTTCATTGTTGGTCTTCTTTTTGGCCAAACAACGAGAGAGGAGATGGGAGTGGGGGACTATGCCATTATCAGTATCATGGTGAATGTAGCTATATTTACATTTACCGCTAGTAAACAGTCATTCAAAATAGATAAACATTATGTGACATGATTTTTTGTTGGGTAGTAGACTGCAAAATATTACTAAAACAGAGACCGGGCTACGTTGATTTGCCATTGGGAAGACATAATTGAATTTATGCAAATGAGACATGTATCACATGATGCATTTGTAACAGATGGAGATATAGCTAATGTACATGTATGAGGGTGTGAATGGGGATTACAGAAAAGACCATAAAGAGCAGAACAATAAGAAAAATAGAGAAAAAATAGACCACCAAAAAAAGAACAGAGAATGAGGTTGCTAACTAACATTATTTCCATATCCAGCCCTTTATTCTCCTCAGTTTGGCTTTCCCCTCGATGAAATGGAACCACAACAGACAGACTCATGGACAACTCCTGCTTTGTCACATATTTCTTCTGATTTTGCACTTCCTACTTTCCTTTTCGATTATCAAAATAACAAAAGGAGCAGATATCAATCTACGAAAATCTAGAGCGTGAAATTAAGTGTTGTCTTTGGTTGGTGTCTGACTAACTTATTTTTGTTTTCTAAAAAAATCAGGCCATTGGTTTTTGTGTCTTTTATAATAGCTTAACCTACGGCATGGGATTTTGCTCATTGTTGAAGGCCGTATAATGACCTACATATAGATATTTGTCTCACTGTCAATGATGTTTCATCTTAACAATATCTACCAATATCATAAACTTTTCTTTGTCATAGGGATTGTCTCTCTTTGAAAGACACGAATGAGGATAAATATATTTTGCATTTCGAATCAATGTACATGTACAGACGACAACACGAATGACAAAAAAACAAACATGCATCTACAGAAGTTAACAGATAGTGTTACAATTTAACGGATGTCTATTAAATACGTTGAATATAAAATCGCTCAGTTGCTAGACAGACTACATGTGTACTACATTCAACTGAAACTATCGATGCTCTGTAATGAACACATATTTCACCAATTTACAAAAATGGCCAAACGGATTAATAAACCAAAGAATTGTTCAAGTACATAATAATACAGTTTTAGGTCAATGTCAGAAAAATATCAACTTTTTGTATGAGGCTGAGAAACTGGGGAAGTGCGAGGTTCTACCGAATACAAAAAAGTTTATATAGCTATTTGAATTGTAAAACTAATTTCAAACTTATTTTCACCCCGTAATGAACCCTGGATTGTGGGTAAATAAACTGATCATAGATACCAGGATTACAATTTTATATTTACGCCAGACGCGCGTTTCGTCTACAATAGACTAATCAGTGACGCTCGAATAAAACAAGAATGTGTCCATAGTACACGGATGCCCCACTCGCACTATCATTTTACATGTTCACTGGACCGTGAAATTGGGGTCAATACGTACTTTAATTTGGCATTAAAATTAGAAAGATCATCTCATAGTTAAAATGTGTACTAAGTTTCAAGTTGATTGGACTTCATCAAAAACTACCTTAACCAAAAACTTTAACCTGAGCTTCACACTATCTTCTTCTTTGTTCAGTAGACCATGAAATTGGGGTCAATACTTTAATTTGACATTAAAATTAGAAAGATCATATCATAGGGAACATGTGTACTAAGTTTCAAATTGATTCAACTTCATCAAAAACTACCTCGACCAAAAACTTTAACCTGAAGCGGGACGAACGAACGGACGAACGGACGAATGGAGGCACATACCAGAAAACATAATGCCCCTCTACTATCGTAGGTGGGGCATAAAAATGTTCAAAAGGCCAAATAAAGGACGAAGTTGAAGAGCATTGAGGACCGAAAATTCCTAAAAGTTTTGTCAAATACCACAATATCACAATTTCTATAAACAAGTACATGCATGAGGCCTCGTTGTGAATCACAGAGTTCCGAAAAATGTGCAAATACATAAAGCGTTGAGACTGATCATGACGAGAGCTAAAATATTAATATAAGAAATAATTGGCCAAAAAAAAATAAAGAATAGAAACAAATGACATTGGAACTAAGGAATACAGAAATAAAGACTCCATTCGGCAATCCTGGGTAAATTCCTCTACCCTCCCTCGAGGGTACGGAATCGGTCGAGTTGAGACGAATGTAAAGACTCCAAAATACAGACCCCGGCATGTGTGTTTCTTAAATAGCTGTTTTATTAAAGAATGTGATATGTTGTTGAGTATGTGTCAACTAAAACATGTTTAATTTCATTGACTTCTTTTTAAAGGATGTACTTAGGTGAGGTTTTGTTGTAAGTGTCAAATGTTCGGACTCCTTGGTGTTTTTCCAACGATACAAGGTAAAATAGTTTGCCCTTTAACATATATTTATCTTTTAACATATTTTTTTTTTAAGACTAACTAGCTCATTAAAAATCATTTGACAAAATTTAAGCAGATTGTTGATTTTCTTTCTTTCGATTTGAGACCCAAATAATACCAAATGAATCCAAATATAAGGTAAAAGTCCGAGTCAGTCTTGTCCCGCCATATTTTATAAGTCAAATATCTCGAAAAGGAGCCCCATGACCTATCAATAATTTTAGCTTATTTTGATTCTTAACTCACATACTTCCAGCTTAAAGTATCAATTTTGAATTCTTGATTTATTAAAATTTTACCTAAGATCACCTAAGTACAAAGTCATCCTTAAATTGTTATTTCATTAAATGAAATACATGCATATGTATACAATGTAGGTATATATTTAAGTTTTAGTTACTTCGAGTACTCTACGTGTCTATTTAATGTTGGAATGTGTAAGTACCCTGCCACGTTAAATCTGTAGTTTTGTTAGATGTATTTCTGCTTTCTATCGATAAAATGGGTAACTGACTTTAAGACCTTTTCAACTGATTACCACGTAACCGAAAGATACACAAATGTAGCTAGTATAATTAGAAATGTATTTAAAGCCCGGAAAATATATATTACGAAAAAAATATCGTGATGTGGGATTTCCGAATCTTGATGTATTGTCGAAAAATGATAATTCGTTCTTATGATATACTGATATACATTTGTACCACTGTTGTTATCCCGCTAACATGTTTAACCCCGCCACATTATTTATGTATCTGTGCCTGTCCCAAGTCAGGAGCCTGTAATTCAGTGGTTGTCGTTTGTTAATGTGTTTCATATTTGTTTTTCTTTCATTTTTCTTTATATAAATAAGGCCGTTAGTTTTCTCGTTTGAATTGTTTTACATTGTCATATCGGGGCCTTTTATAGCTGACTATGCGGAATGGGCTTAGTTCATTGTTGAAGGCCGTACGATGACCTATAGTTGTTAATGTCTGTGTCATTTTGGTCTCTGGTATTTTTGACAATCATACCACATCCTCTTTTTTATAATATTAAACTTTCTAGTCTTTTTCTTGTTTGTCGTTTCGGGACTTTTTGCAGCTGACTATGCGGTATAGGTTTTAATCATTGTTGAAGGCTGTACTGTAATCTACAGTTGGAAATGTCTGGTCGGTTGGTCTCTTGTTGAGATTTGTTTTAATTGCAATCATACCACATCTCCCTTTTTATACATATAAATTATGATAGCAAATGATTTTTTAATTTCATCATAATCACTTTCACGTACACATGGGAAGACATGTCAGTACAAGGAAGAGTAAACAGTTACGACTGATAGTACCTGCTGAGGTCGTTGGGTTGCTGTCTCAGTGTGTTGTTTTGACATCGCGTTTCCCTATATCTTGAACTTTAATTGATTACGTAAGATAAATTGTGTCTATCTAACCACAAAACGAAATAGATGGAGATGTTGGAGGTACATTTGCTTTTCAGAAATAACCTATTATTGGGTTCGCTTGTTCGAATATTAAGTGCGTATGTAATGGTGTACATTGTACCTACATGTGTTTTAGTTTTTGTTTTTCTACAAATATATATAGAGATGTACATTACGTTTAAAATAACCTACGAAAACCATTCAACTGAATAGTAATACTTGTACAAAAAATGTATATGCTTTAAGTTAAATATGGAATTTAAACAATGGAAGTGCAGTGTCGCATTTCCTGTTCGTTAACAAATCTTGCAACTCTCTGTGAAAGATTCGTATGTAAAAAAAACACTGTTTCGGGTTGCACAATAATAAACAATTCTTCTTCTATAATGTCCCTGTGACATTCTAATTTTGTATATCGATTTGATAGCTTAACGTCCAGTGGCCACTATTTCTTGCACTTTATCACGCTTAGCCGACCAGAAACCCTATTCTGGCCAAGGTTTTACTACCGAATGGACGGAGTCCGGGGATCACACTTTTCTTATACCTCAGTTAACTATAAAAGGCCCAGAAATGATAATTTGTGAATATTAAATGAGATTTACCCGATATGTTGATGACATAGATTGGAGAAGAATTAGGAAATTTACAGTTTTAACTAAAATAGAGCGATATCACCTTTGTGTAGGATATTTACCTACAGATTAATGTATATAATTCATTTATTAATAGCTTTATCATAATCTTTATCATACGACAATACATTTAGCCTCGGAAATCCCGCATCACGAGTTTGTTTACAGGGATATTTGTTCATAATCTATGTTTTCCACACTTTACCCGGAAGTGATCTCGATGAATGTTCATTCATTATGAATATATAATTATAAAAAATATTCGAGTTTAACATAAATTGCATTGCACACAATAATAAATTTTCGTTAACAAAATTTGCATATTTAAAAGTTCGTTAGTTAAAACAATTAATTTCTAGGCGAAAACAGATTTGAGGGAAGTGAACATTGAATCGCACAGCGAAGAGGGACTGCTTTTTGGGGGGGGGGGGGGGGGGCAGAGGTGTCCTACATTTCTGCATGCTTTATTTTGTAAGGCCATTATACTCTATTCTGTATATTTTTTGTCCATTTTTCTCTATTAGCTTTCTTTAATAAATTATTAAACTTTTGGCGCATTATTCTCTTTTCAGAGTACTGTGCATGCGCATTGTGTCAACACTGAAAATAGAAATTGTGTATTTAAATATCTATGGGATTTTTAGGTGATAGAGCATTTTAATTTCTCGGATGTATAAATAGTTTTAATAAACTGAAACGTCTTTGGCAGATGAATAATCCCCATTTAAAGTAAAATGTTTATTATTATGATAATAGACACTGTTGTTGTTGTCGATCCTGCGAAAATTGTTTCGAGAAAGCGAAATGTATCGATCCTAGATAACATCGTCGGGGTCGGCGTCGGCGGCGTTTGTATTTAGGTTCAGTCTAAGGTTACAGTTTTTATTAGACTTCAATAATTTTGTAAAGCCTTTATACGATTTTGGTAAACTGGGACAGACGATAATTGCTTATGACTAGAATTCCTTTTTTTTCTGGTGAAAAATGAAAATTAAAAAAAAAACTATTTTGATTTAAACAAATTGTTGTTCCTTTATACGTGATACATACATATATATAGTAGCAAAAATATTATAATACATGAATAATCGGTGCTCGCAAATAAGGAGATGTCGCGTCTTCGTGATGTGAGATGCAGGGGTAAAAGTGGTGATGTGTGATTAAAGGGGGTATAGGACCTCAGGGAAAAGGGGAAAAGTAGGAAGTTGGAAACAATGACATTAAGAAAGAAGGAAGTCATCGTTTAAATTATCCTAAATAAAAAATGAGTTATACATTTATATATTTTGGAGTTAAGTATGACGTTAATTTTCACTGAACTAATATGCATTTTATTTAGGGGCTAGCTGAGGCCTACCTTTGATTTAGTCAGGTTTATAAATAATTCAAACAAAACAAAGTACTTCAGATAATTTTTTGATAAAAAATTGATAGAAAAATAAATAATCTATAACTATGGCTACTTAAAAGACTCAATAAAGAAAATTAAATAGGAAACAGATAATAAAAAAACAACAAAGGATAGGACAGTTTCCGTAATTTTCCACGGGCACTGCACGTGTATTATTCTACCAAGGTTAAGTTTGATTAGATATCATGGCTATATTACTACCGACTGAAGCTGAATTCTAATTTAAATAATGTAATGTTTCTATGCCCCTTAACTAAAAGTTGACGGGGAAAGGGGATTGTAATACCCCTGTCTGACCTCGTCCATTTTCCGTCCCATTAAGGCTATATAGTTATTCCATGTCTGTCCATCCGTCCGTCCCATTATGGGTATATATGTTGAAGGCCGTACTTTAACCTATAATGGTTTACTTTTTTAAATTGTTATTTGGATGGAGAGTTGTCTCATTGGCACTCACACCACATCTGCCTTTATCTATATAGTTATTCCAGCTAGTACAACTCCTCATACAGTTAAAATGCTAGTCGAAAGTTTCACTTTAGTGGCTGTTTGTACATATATTGAAAGTTTGCAAGTAGTCAGGACTAAAATTTATATTGATATTTGCTCTTTTTGAGATAGTTAAACTTTTTCATTGTAATGACAACAATTAAAGTGCTGTTCTTTTACTGTTCGTGTGTTATTTTTTTTCTTTTATTTGCGCAGATTTAGTCTTTCATTTGATTTAATTGTGCCGATTGTTTGCAGGCAAATTACAGGTGAATGCTATTTTATTTATTTATCACGGCACAAATGAAAGATTAAAACTTTTTAAAATAGGCGCAAAAATGTCATACGCCTCTTGTGAATTGCATTTCAAAATATTTATTTAACAAATCCTTTCTTGATGCTTGATGTACAGAAGAGTGCATGCATGGACATTTTTATGGTTGAATCTTTTTGTCATATAAAAAACTGTTATCACATTTTTAATTTTCATTTTCTATCCTAATCAATGAAATGACAGTTTAGAAATAGAAATACACCTAGAAATAACAGATTGAGACCTGTCATAATTGATACGAAATATGAAATGTTAGTTTAAAATCAAATAATTATGTTTCCATTTTTTTTTATGGTATCTAAACTATTTTTTTTATCATTTTTTTTCATACAAAAAAGTAATACTAAATTTGTTCGTTTGATTGTATACGGCCTTGCTAAATTTGAAAGGACTTAACCGATGAAAATAGGTTTCTGGAATTTTTTCCTTTTCTTTACATTTACCAGTAAAATTAACAAAATGATTAAGTCATGTAGATTAAAAATTTCCAATTGGTTGCGTCATTTTTTTTTTTCAAATTGTTGTGCAATTAAAGTTAACACGTGGAAGATACGATGTTATAACGATCAACGTTGTTTTAGATAATTAGTGACCAGTGACTCCTCGCTCGTATCGATATATCATAATTGATTTAGTATAAATGACGTCTTATAAGTGTTTGTGCATTGTGACCATAGTAGCTTTTAAACAAAAATCAAATTCGCATTGAGCTTCTGGAAACCAAGAGTTTTTAATAATCCTCATTGATATTTTAATACAGGTAAACCAGGTAGGGGAATCCCTATTTACCGTTGTTTACATTTATTTTTAAATATGACCATGATGACAAGGAATATAAACGAAACTAATATCTATTTTTAAATTTGAAATATTTCCACAATTGAATTTTCAAAACAGATATAAAAGCGTCTCTACACAGGTGTTGAATCATACCAAAACAAAGAATTAAACGGAACAAAGTATTGAAAGTGTCACAGATTTATTAGAGATTTTAATTTACTTTTAGGACAAAAAACATATTATCAATAATAAGGTAGGTCATCCATACATTTTAATATTTATTTCATTTGTAGATATGTTTTTTATTTTATTTAATTGGTTATTTTAAAAGAGAAAAAAAACTGGACGTGTTCAAAGATTAGTTTTTAATACAATTTTGGTGTGACGAATATAATACTCAGATGTTGTCGTTCTCTTTTTCTTTTTTCTGTATATACACATTTAAAAAATTTATAATATAAATATGAAAATCAGTAGTGAAGTGCTTATATATATAACACATCCGATAGACTTTACTAGTTTTAAATCATATCTCACGCTCAGTTAATCTGTATGATCGGAAATATAAACACTTAACACGGCCTTTGTCGTTTCTCCTTCAAACATAATGTACTAACTGTCTTATACACATTTTCTTTGTTTTATAGGATAACTTTGATGTAAACTCTGAAGATGCATGAGGCCACGAGCTATGTAGACAAATGCGAAATGGTAGTCAAAAGTTACCCGGACCATGTGCGTAAGCACGTTGTGGAGATTCTAAAGACCGGAGTTGTACCAGAAGGTATTCTTGCCACTGACAATATCGTGTATTACCTGGAGGTTGGTTGTATGTCTCCGCCACTGAAATATGCGTGTGAAGACGTCTTACTAAAACATATCAACGCCAACAATTGTGTAGACGCGTTAGAAATTGCAAGTCGATTTGGATTACTTAGTCTGATGAAAACTGCAACAGAAATGGTATCTGAAAACTTTCACAATCTCTGGAATACTGAATCATTCACCCGTCTCAGTGAAGATGATCTAGATACACTTTGTAATATTGATAAGATAACTAGACACAAGGACATATTTCGTGCGTTACAGAAATGGCATGGTTGCAACCACGAACCCCGAATGTCAACGTACTGCAGACTTCTTGAAGTTGTTCAAAAAAGAAGGACTGAAAATCCAAAACAAGAAATCAAAAGAAAGTGCGCCACATATCACGCGATGCTTATGTCGTCTGCTTCCAAGTCAAAAACTGGTGTAGTTACCGCTGTGTTCAACTGCGATGGAGAAGTCGTCTGTCATCGCAGTCTTTTTAAAAGTAATGACATAAAGGGAGATTTTTCTCTAACATGTGTTCAGAAGGACGAAACAGACGCGCCATATGTTTATATCGCGTCTGGTAAACATGTGTTCAGGTACGACCCAATTGTCAACAAGCATGAAAGCTGTGAAAATCTAGTTCATAATCGATCTCAAGGTTCATTAGTTTCAATGGGAGACTGTGTTTATGCAATAGGCGGACATCACAATTACAAAAATGTGCTAGAAATTGAAGAACTCGATACTAAATCGCACAAAGGAAAACTATTCAAGAAAAATGGATGGAAAGTTATAGTAAAAATACCAGAACATATAACACTTCGATCTGCTCCATGTTTAGCTTACAAAGATGAAATTTACATAATAGGAGAGTCGATGTCATCTCCGGAAAATAAACTGTGCTTAGCCGTTCTTGTTTTCAGTCCAAATGACAAATCCATCCGAGTCGTTGCCGAGTTTCCAAAGAAATGCTCAGATTGCAAGGCAATCCTACATGACAAAAATATTTATATTGCTTCCAGTGAAGGATATTTTCTTAAGTTAGATATAGTATCAAACATTTTCTCTTCATGTTCCGACTTGATTGCGAAGGAAACGAACATTACAATGTATTCTGATGGAAATATGATTTATACCGTCGGCAGCTCCTCGTCCGGTCAATTTGAAAGAAATTGCTATGATACTGAAACTAATAGCTGGAAACGAATTCTAAATTACAATTTCAATTTACCAGTACATGGCCTTTGTGACATTAAAGTGCCCTCTTATACAAATGTAGTCCCATTTTATGATACAGTATTTAAAGAAATTAAGCGCTAATATCAATGTTGATCTTCAATATATATATATATATATATCTATATATATTGTTATGCATTTATACATTGTTGTTTATATTATGAATTAAAAAATATGAAAAATTAATTCTGTTATGCGTTTCTTAAAGTAAACATTGAAGTACAAGTTTTTAAACCTAACAATCAGAAAACGCCGGGAGGAATATAAAAGTGGGCCTTTATTATGGGACTAGTGATGTTGATATTAAATTGATATATACAATGTCTGACGCAATTTATTATTAAATATTAGACAGTAATAAAAATTAAAAGTCATGCTTTAGGGAACAGGATTCATTTTTTCTTGACCATTTCGAAGCTGATGTGTATAATTGGTAGTCTTGAGCTGTTTTCTGCTCTTTGGTCGGGTTGTTGTCTCTTAAAATTGACAAATTCCCTATTTCTATTCTCAATTTTATAATTATCTTATCTTATCTTATATATTAGAAACTTTAAAATTTCCATATAACACTGGCATGACTGGAATAAACAACATATATATATATATATACTGTTGTACTGGAAGAATACTAAACTTTAAAATAACGGAAGGATACATTACATACAAAAATCCACGAATACAAACTTGTTTAAATTGCAAACATAAAGTGTTGACTGAAGATAGGAGGAGATCTTTGGAATTTGCTGTTAAGTTAATTCGTCCCTACTCGGTGAGATTCAAACAATTGTCTGTCAAAGAGGGAAGAAAGATACCATAGAAACATTTAAACTCAAATGTCGAACATAAACTGACCATGCCACGGCTAAAAATCAAAACTGACCAACAGACAAAGAACAGTACACACATCACAACATCTAAAGCTAAAAACTGAGTAACACGAACCCTACCAAAAACTGCAATGGGGGTGATCTCAGGTGCTCCCGAACGGTTAAAAGATCCTTGTTCACATGTGACATACATCGTATTGCTGATGTTAGTATACTACCAGTGATAAGTCTAATTTGGTATGTCTCATCAGGAGATGGGATTGAAGTTACGATAATTGGAACATATGCATTGTAATCTGTGAAACGGAATGATGACGTCCGTGACATTTTTGAAGGGATGTTTCAACTTAATCACTTTGAACTTTAAGTGTAATACCTTCCTAGTGAGCAGCAAACCCCTATCAAGGAAATCATGATAAGAATTACAAGCCCTGGAATATAGTATTAACTGTGAGATACATTAAATCGTACAGGTAAAGGACCTAAATGCACTTGTGGCCGTAGGTTTTTTAAAGATAGCAAAACAAGTAAACGGTCTTCATACATATTGAAATTCATTTCTAAAGCCTCGGTCACACCTTACCGGATAGCTCGAACGGATGCCTAACGGATAATTTTTTTTCAATCCGTTAATGTCCGTTAGACGTCCGTCCATATCCGTTGCATTTCCGTTAAGCGTACGTTTTATCCGTCGACGTCCGTTCTATCCGGTGGAAAATTTTGAGATGTTCAAAACTTTGAACGGACGCCCAACGGATAAAATGTCCGTTGAACGTCCGTTAGGCGTCCGTTTTGTACGATACTCGTCCGTTTCGTTTCCGTTTTGTATCTGTTACTTGTCCGTTATACATCTGTTGGAGGTCTGGAAGATAAATTCACCAACGGACTTCTACCGGACGTTTAACGGATAAAACGGATGTTGAACGGATGAGAAACGGACTTCTACCGGACGTATAACGGATAAAACGGATGATGAACGGATCAGAAACGGATAAATGCCAATCGAAAATTTCGCGTCAGAAATGCCAATTATTGGTATGTCAGATTTCTTAAGGTTCATGAATTCTTATTATTCATAATCGATCTTAGAGTATAGGCACGTCAACACAATCGAGCAGTTCTTATTCAGGCCAGACACTGCCCTTTGGCGGAATTTTGAAGAACAAACCAAAACCAGTTACACAGAAACATTTGAATATTTATGAGATTTACATGTATTATTATTGTCACCTTTGATTTTTCCGTATATCTTGTTCATCCGTTTGATCCGGTACGCTTCCGTTATGTGTCCGTTTTATGCGGTACTCGTCCGTTGGATGTACGTTCGACACCCGTTCTGTCCGGTACGTGTCCGTTTCTCGTACGTTACATATCCGGTGTGTGTCCGTTATGCATCCGTTACACGTCCGTTTTATTCGGTCAGTACATCGACGGACTCCCAACGGATAACAATTTTGTCAACGGACAACTTTATTTTCATCCGTTAGGCGTCCGTTCGTGCTATCCGGTAAGGTGTGACCAAGGCTTGAATAGTATAATGAAAGTACTTCAATTAACAGTGTGTGTAGAATTTTGGGCACTGCTAGGAAGTGGTAAAAAATCTGAAAAGGCTATACCATTATCCTTTACGGGACCGTAAATACTACCGTGCCACCTATACACAGGCGCTACGGTTGTCGAAGACTGTATTTGACCTGTAGATGTTCTCTTCCTAACAGTTCTTTTCTTTGAAATTGCTGTCTCAAACAACACCTTTATTATCAAAAGTATATTTTCTACAGATAACAAAGTACAAATAAAATATGAACATGGCTAGACAAGATATGGACTTTAAAGCATTGTAACAACAACCCAGAGACATACAACAACCATATGACATTATATCAATACGCATATGCTATTTCTCAACATGTTTGCGATTCCAAACATCAAGACCAATTCAAATACGTTAATTTATTTTATGATAAACATGTTTTTAGGGTATTATATACAAAACAGGTTTTAGATCAGGACCATAGTTTTCAAATATTATATCTAGTGAAGTTACAATAAATCCTCGTACTTGCTTTATTTGTCAGACACTAAACATTCAACGAGTTAATTCAATTTACGAAAGGAAATAGACAATACATAACGACATTAAGTTTATAGTATAGATAAACTGAAGTTTAGGAAGAATGTTATTATATAAATTGATGGACGACATGAATAATTAAGAAAATAATTCAAATGATAATTGATACAAAAAAATTACAAAAAAAAACCACCGAAAATTCTAAACAGAAAGACTCTAAGCAAATGGCTATATCAATAGCTCAAACACATGCAACGAAAGGATATCAAATTTCACATTCCTGACTTGGTACATATATGAAGTTAATATTATTAATTTGTATATTTTAACAAATTTGATTCGTTTAGGGATAGTCACATGTCAAACTATATTTTCGAAGGTAGAGTGAAAACGGCGGATAGCAAAATGCATATTGACAGGCAAAAAAGCATATTGCACGGTTATTTTTAGAATATCTAAAAACCGATATACTTTGTGACGTCATGTAATGAATTTCAGGATATTGTTAAACGTTTTGAAACAAATGATGTCTGTGATCGATTATTTGACGAAAAAAATCTTCAAATACACAAGATGTCCTAAAAAAAAAAGTAAATGAAATAACAACTAAAATGTTGTTATTGTCAAGGAGACAATGTATATTATCTATAAAATTCCAACAAACCTAAATGACGATTTGATACAAATATGGTCGGAAATTAATAATATAACAAATATAGCCTTTGTATGAGGTCAATACAGGATATATCGACCCAAAGAAGTATATCGACCTCGGACTTCGTCCTCAGTCAATATACTTCTTTCAGGTCAATATATCCTTGTATCGACCTCATACAAAGGCTATATTTGTATAATTCAAATCAAAGTGTTCAAATTTTTACTTAAGCATCTTTCATCTGTTTTGAACATGTATACATTGTAAGATGCTTTTCTCATAGATTAAGAAAAATAACAGCTTTTCTTCACTTCTTCTAAATGCCATATGTTATACGTTTCAAATAACATGCCTTTGCTTTTGAGATACCGGTACTAGAAATATATATATAAAATATTCAGAAGACTTTAAAGAATAATTGCATATTAGAAATAAATATTAATTGAATATAAATGCTAGGATATACAATGTAAATTAATTATCAACCTCGAATTACGAGGATGCAAATATAATAATTGGATACAAAACGTACAGAAATAAACATACGCAACTGTGTTTTATCTAATAAATATTGAAACAGATTGCATAGATTAAGATTGATAATATGTAAGGTCAATATAACATTTTCTATGTAAATAATCAAAATCCAATTGAGATGATAAAGAAAAGAGAAACAAAAGAAAGAAATAAGTTAAAAATAAACACAAAATTGTCTTTATTCCCTTTTGACTACATCATTTGTTATATTACCTGATTACGCGTGATCACTGAAAACTATCAGCATCCGTGTATCATCAGTACACCGGATATAGGTATTAAGCAAGCGGAGCATCATCAATTTTGACCTGACACGGTAAGAAAATCTACATATAGTGTACATTTCTCAACATCTGAAATTCCTGCTCCCAAATAATTTTCGCATCGATTCCTTCCTATTTATTAGACAACTTTTATATTCTAAGGCCACACCAATTGGATTCCTTGTTCGACGGACCCGCCCGCACCTATTTTTTTCAAAACAGAACTTTTTTATTTTTTTTATATTCCCGCTTCCCGCATCCGGAAATGTAATCATGTCCATTTCCCGCACCGTTTTTTTTTTTTGTAAATATTATAAAAAGATATCAACATTTGTTTTTAAAATCACAGTCTAACCTGTATATAACGATTTTAAACATAAAAGCACCCCCACCACACTATGTAAATATCTGTGAGAATATTTGTTTCAGCATGAAACCTTTGAATCCAAAGCGGGAGTGCTCCGATATAAATTATACCAGCGGAAATACCTGTAAAGAACAAAAAGTTGGTTTCTTCCCCCCTTACTTATATTCCCTATCAAAAAATGTTCGTTGTTAGTATAAAGTGCAAAGAACTTCTGAAGGATTTGCCTTCAACTGCAGTTATATTGTATGCTGGCGAAACAAAACTATCCATAGCCACTGCATGTTTATGCACCTGTCCTGATTGATTGAGGGGCCTGTCGTTCAGCAGTTGTTGTTCATAGGTATTTTCCCGTTTGGATATACATGATATATAAATTAGATCGTTGGTTTTCCTGTTAGAATTGTGTACGCTAATAATCTTGGGGTCCTTTTATATAGCCTGCTGTTTGGTCTGTATCAAAGCCCTGTGTAAAAGGCCGTACTTTGACCTGTGTTTGTTAATATCAGGTTGAGAACAACCCTCCCTCAGACAAGGGGTCATTTTACTGATGTAGAAAAGAAAATAGAAATACCAAGGATTTGTATAGTTCTTCTATACAAAACCTTTGAAAACTTAGAATTTTGTACTCAAAAAAAGAGGAGAGTTGCATCACACTTTAAACAACTTTTTCTTAAAGAGGGTTCCACTTATTTTGAATAATATTAAACTGTTAAAGTAAATGTGTTAACATGGTTCAAGTCCAGGAATATTACAAAATTCTTGGACATGTTTTGACCATTTAATACCAGATAGATATATAGTTCTTTGAGAAAATATGAGCCCAAACAAATATATTATAACTTATATTGATCCCTCATAAAACATGTAAAAGGGATATTTATAACATTAAGGGTTTGTCCCCAAACTAATTATGACTTGGATAGAGAATTGTCTCATTGTCAGTCACACATACATAGACCAGATTTAATTATTTCTTGGTGAACAGGGAAAAAATACTTCAGAAATTAAAGAAATGTCAAAGTACAAGTGAGAAATCAAGCTTTAATATTGTCAAAACTACTATTTTATGTTTACAAAAAAAAAATTATAATCGCTCGCCTTTACTTTTCAAGCTTCGCCTCAAAAATTTGCAAATTAAATAGGTTTTTATTAAAATTTTCAAATCGCTCGCTCGCCCCAAATTTTGGAGTCCAAAAATCCGTAGAACAAGAAATTAAATTGGTGTGGCCTAATATGAGTAATAAACTTTTACTTGCGCAAATAGTTGTGAAGGTTAGCATGAATTTTCAATTTCGATGCAGTTGTCGAGCCATTTACATGTTATATCTGAATGAAAGCTAATACAGTGCAAAAGTGATAGTTACCAATCATAAACCTACCTTAGATAACTCATTCCATTAATAAGCATTTTGGGTAAAAAACAAGTGTCAAAAAAAAAGTTTTTGTGTACGGTGTACAGCCGCGGGTGTGTACGGTGAATAGAAAATAATTTGATATAAACTGTACAGTGTGTAGGCAATTCACTTTAATTCGCATCATGTGCAATCCCGTTTTTCGCCTATTTCTTGAAATATTTTAGCTTTCAGTGTGTAAACAAAATATCTATTGGGGAAATTTATTGGGGAATCATGTATTAAGAATAAAATTCCAAGGTAACAGTGACGTTCCTGGGCATGTTAATCGCGTTTGTTTTTGCGACTTAAAAAAAAATCATATTATGCACATGTTTTTGTTAAGTGGATCGATGTATTGGTGATTTCTTATTTACTGTGATGCTTTTCATGTCTAAATTTAATGGATAGTCCATACTTTTCCTGTCAATACTGTGAATGTAAGCTTGACACCTTCACATCAAGCATAGAACATGGGATAATTGAACATTCAAACCTTGTGATAATTGTGAAATATCTGAATTTAGAATCATATTCAAAACAGTGTAGCTGTAGCCATTGATTGACAACCTTAAATTATCCCATTGACTGGGGCAGATTAGGTGAACGTGTGTCTGTAACGACAACTGCTCACTACTTACTTATTATAGAATTTTAACTGTGGGGTCACCAAAGGTTCTTAACGCCTTTAATATTAAAAAAAGTTCGAAAAATTAATCAGGAATAACTTTATGTTTTGATTTATATTATTGATATCAAAACATCGTGTTATTCCTGATTAGTTTTTCTAATTTCTTTATTTAGGTGTTGATAACCTTTTGTGACCCCACAGTTTAAGTGCTTTTAACAAGTACATAGTGAGCAGCGGTTGTTACAGCGAACGTTCACATAATCTGCCCCAGTCAATGGGATAATTTAAGGTTGTCAATCAATGGCCACAGCTACACTGTTTTGAATATGATTCTAATTTAACTGGCGAGACAAAAACACCCGAGAATATCACCGCTGATAGTGACACAGAAACTTATGACGAACTTGTAGCATTACTCCCAAGTGTAATTCAAGCTCTTAAAGATTCGAATAAGCTCGAAGAATTTAAGTGTTTTCATAGATTGGTGAACGAGAAACGGTTTCCAATTGAAAATATAGCTTTTTTATTGTTCTTGGATGTAGTAAGATGGTTTAGCTTGCCAAAGAGTACGACATTTATGAGATATGGTGAAGAAACCAAATTATTTTGGAGGACGGGACTCCAGTTATTCAAAGGTCGGTTCTTAAGATTTATGGGTGGGACTAAGAATAAGGGACAGGTTGTGTCAAAAGAAGCATCACAAGGAAACTTTACATCTAACAGCTCAAATGTTAACTTTATTGTTCCGGACAGAAGAAGTTTGGAAGTTGACGAAAAGTTTATTGTTGAGGATAAACCAGGAGTTATTACCAAAATGATTAAAAAAATCGCCATCATGGATTCAAATCAGGCAGGAAATTATACAAAGTATGTGTTGATGGTAAAAAAAATCAACCCATCTTCGAAGGGTTAGGTCAATCTATGGGGTGCAGAAGACAAACCAACATTCGAAGAAAAGCAAAACAGATTGGAAAAAGAAGTTGAATCGTGTGAAAGATTTAAAGAAAAAACGGAAAACTCATCAATGCTAATCGTTTGACCGCCACACATTTAGATGGTACTGAGAAACAAGAATTGATCGAAAATTGTATAGAAATAGAATTCATATGTTACATATAATCGCTCTTTCATGACCGAAAGACACGTATTATGTTTACTTTATACTCCTCTTATCATAAAAAAATGTTGTTTCATCGTTAATTAGTGATCATATAACTGGTTTTGAATTTACTTGATCCGCATTGAAGGCGGTTGTACATTTTTTAAAACACTTTTGGAAAAGCTATGTACCGTACATTCACTGAACTATGCACCGTACATATGGATTTATTTGGTCAGCTATACACCGTATACAACGCGTCTTTCCCGACTAAAATATCCAAAAATAACATATGTCTGAAAGATTTCAATGCCAATTATTGAAACAGCTATACTTATTACGCACACACAGTGGCCTTCTATCAGAAAAATAGTTGTAATGAATATAGAATCATATGGAATGAGACGATCGAGCG